>NC_134403.1:314940974-315120974 GCF_038048845.1 Mixophyes fleayi | reverse complement strand
ATAGTATGATTGTGCAATTCCTTAGAATGTTCTATTTTTCAGTGTGTAAAAAAAGTAGAGTATGATTTATTTTCCAAACTATTAGCAAAGGTATGTATGTGTATTTTACATTTTTATGAGATCTATTGATATGAAAATTCAGAAGTACAACATTTATCAAGAAGTACTTCCAATAAGCGTAATGAATAGAACAAATATGCCATCATCTTTTATTTTATTATTAGTCAGCTGAAGTTCTACAGTGTGTCCATTGTCCACATCCAGCTGAGTGAGAGGTTTTCTGTGAAACACTAATGTTCCATAGTCTTGAACTCCTAAGAGAGATTACACCATGAAACTCCTAGTGACATAGAAAAAAGATTAATGAGAACAGGAACAGACCTTTTCATCAATTGTGATATTTAAATGAGCTAATTCCTATTCATTTCTTAGTTCATGTCATAATGCATTGCATGTACTAATTAATTTAATGGTAGAGGCATATGTGTGTACCTAAAGGTTGAAGTAAAATAATGTTTCATGTTAATTGACCTGGCCTATGTAAATTGAATGCCATTAAAGTGACTATGCTAAATTATTACCGTAGCTTCATTCTAAAAAAACACATTTCAATATCAACAATAGGGTAATTGTATTAATTATGTTTTCAGATCATTTCTATAAATCAGTGAAAACAAACTTTCATTTGAATTGGAAAGGAATGGACCACCTTACAGCTATGTGGGCCCCAGGTCACCGCCCAAAACCCTTATTATAATCCACTACTGTAACTGAATATCTCTAGGGAGGCATGAAAATAATATGCTGGACAAGCAAAGTGCAAGATAATCTACTCAGAGCTGTGCAAATGACTATATATTGTGTACCCAGCATCTCTTGACTGGAACCTTTGTACTTTTCCTAATGTTACTAATGTTCTGTTAATCCTGTACAGACTGTGTATAACCCATGTTATTACAGTATATTACTTATTATAATAAATAATGACACAAAGAGACTGATTACAATGAGATCATTAAAGCATTGTAATTGCTTGACATCGAGTCTCTTTCCATCCCTATCAGTCTTTGTGGTCATCACTATAAATTGTATAATGTAATCTCTACTGGGATTCATAGTACTACATAGGTCCTCTGTTGTCTCAAATCAAGTCTACTTCTCTCCGATGACATATTACTGCATTTCTCACAAAAGCCTCTACTTGCCAAGCCCAAATAATGACTTTCACCACTTTTTCTTTTTTACCAAGTTTATGGAGAAAACATTATAATACCTGCTGTATTGTAATCATGCTTCATTTAAATGTTTTGTCATTTTGATCGGGCTGTGGTAAGAAAGCTGTCAGCATAAGTGGGAATGTATTATTTTCCTTGTGGCTAAAGTAGGTGTGGGGTATAGACAAGGGGACATGACTAATATCATCTCCGCCTGGTCTTTATGAGCTCAGATCTACTGCAACCACATTTTTCCAAAGTAGTGTCAATATGGGCATCTAATGACCATACACAGAGCATTAAGGAAACAAAAGAGAACAGAAGTCAATATAATCTGTGACACTTCTGACATACCTCCATGTGATTTTGTTTGCCAACATCTACTGTATATATGCATTATGATTGTCCTCAGTAGCTGCCAAACCTATTCTGTTCTAGAATAAATTATAGAGCCACATAATTTGCCCTGGGTCCCAGGGGCCTAAATGCTTTGGATCCTTTAGAAGTCACAAGGGCTACTGTGATTCATTATACCTTGTGTGTACTTAGAATACTTATTAGGGCAAGTTCCTGATTGTAACCTTTCTTCAGTTCTATCACAGTTTTTCTGATTTTCAAGACTGGGTGAAACAGAACATTTTACCTTCCTTATATTGTGGCATAATTCTACCGCATATGATTCTCTACTAGCGATCAGTATGAGAACGTGTGCACCATGTCGAGAGCAGGGTGGAAATGTATGACTGAACTGAATATTGGTGGATTGCTCAAGTCATGAACCCCCACTCATTTTGTGCAATTTAAACCCCATAGAAACAGTCATAATTCGTATATACTCCCTACTGAACTCCTCCATGTCCATGGATTCTCCTCAATCTAAGTAAGCCACAAGTATGTTAATAACTCCTATATCATCTCCTTAAGGTTGAAAGGATATCCAGAAAGCCCAACGACCCAGGCTCACTTTATTGTTTGTCAAGGACATAATTGCAGCACCAAATTTGAATCAGTGAGGACATAGACTTCTTACATCTATGGGACATGCAAAAAACACTGTTATATCACTACAGAGACATGAAAACCTTTTTGTAGTTTGTACATTTTGTGCACCCAGCATTTTTTGGCTAGAACCTTTGTACTTAAACCTAGTACTAATGTTACTGGTCTTCTGTTGTACCCATACAGACTGTGTATAATCCTGCAACCAGTTATTATTCTAACATATTACTTATAATAAATAGTCACAGAATAGAGGCTAATGAGAGTGAGATCATTAAAGTATTGTAATTGTTTAAAATCCAGTCTCTTTCCATCTCTATCGATCTTTGCAGTCATCGTTATGAATTGTATAATGTAATCTCCTTTGGGATTTCTAGTACTATGGTCCTCTGTTGTCTGGAAAAAGTCTATTTCTCTCAGATGACATATTGCCGCATTTGTCACAAAAACCTAAATTTGCTAAGCCCGAGTAAGGAATTCTACCACTCTTTCTATTTATCAAGCTTATGGAGAGAACATTATAATACCATCTGCATGGCAAGGTCACTTCATGCGGCTCAGTGTTTCTTTGAAGCGTTTTGTGTTTCTGGCTGTAGTAAGGAACTTGCTAACTGAATTGGGAATGTTCTCTTTAAGCAGGTGTGTGGGGTATATTAGTACAGATATCTTTATGGTAGCGCTTATTTAATCATATGCTGAGATATAACATAGAATCAATAATACAGATAAAATAATGGTCGAAAGTAGTACCAGAACATAAATACTCATTTCAAGAACTTTTGACATTATACAAGAACAAGTCGTTATTAAACAAGTTCGTTTTATAAAGTGAACCAAATGTGATTTGTCTTTATGGACAGTGATGCATTCCATTGTCAAACAATTTAAAAATGAGTCATGTTACATATAGTCTTTAATTATCACTATTTGCAATGGATTTAAAACTTTAGTGGTTACCCCGGAGGTCCATGGATACTGCTCACAAGCAATACATCTGTGTTTTTGGAATAAAGCTCTTGTACTTAAGGCTGTATATTGCAAGAACTGTTGTTGTAAGAAAGAAGCATGCAGTATATCAATAGGAGAGATCAGACAGTTCCTCAATTTAACACAGATGGTTTTCGAATGGAAAAGGTAACCATTGACATATTATATGGCCATGGTACTGTATGTCCCTGTAGGCACTGTCCATGGTTGTTTGCTATCAATGCGTGACCAGCCTTTGATGACATTACCAAAGTCTTAGTATCATGCCAGATTGGAAAGGAAAAGAGTGACTCCATTTTTTCCAGGCATGCAGCTGTTATATTATGTTTTGTGGGTACCAGCTGCTATCCACAAGGCTGACTTATAAGGATGTTGTAAAACAAGTATTATGTGCAAAAGCCACACTAAAGGAGATTGTGATCATAAGTGAACTTGGCAATGGCAAAAATGAGTTCCAGGATGTTATAGTTGAATCATGCATGTATTTATTTAGTCAGTTAATTGTATATACAGTATGTGAATTCATTTTCCTCACAATCTAAGTAGCTCTGTATATTAGTTCCAAGTGTCCTATATACTGCATTCAGATACTTGGGGGGAATAAAACCTGGATTTACAGCCATTTCAGGCTTTTTATTTATTTAAAAGGGAGGGATGTTTGACCAACTTAAAAAAATGTTTTCCTACTCCCAACCATTTTTCAACAAGAGGCTCCTGATATAAGTGCGCTCTGTATGCTAACTCCGAACTGGAACATGCTGTACTTCTCCAGAGTTACCTGTCCCTCTTCACAGCTCCCAGTGCTCTGCACCTTTAGAAAGCACTGAAAATGAGTTGTTGAAAAGTGTTTAGGGTAAGAAAGTTGCGGATGGACATAGATGTGTTTCTACACTATCGATTCACTGCATTCAGCACTCTTTACAATCCCACAGCGCTTGAAGCTGAGACATGCAGAAGGGAAGGCAAGTCTGGAAATGCACTTCACAATATTGTAATAAACATACTGAGCACTCTAATTTGGAGAGGCTCTTCTGGGAGTGGGTGTGAGTTTCCTTTTAAAGTTGACCAATCATCCCTCTGCTAAGATAAGTAAACAAAAAGAGTGCTGACAGGTGCTCTGCGGACAAGCAACTGTAAATATTTTTATGGCATTTTCCTCTGCTGTTTTGTACACTGTGACACAGAGAATACATCAAAGAATGTCTCTTGTAAAAGTGAAGAGTGATTTGCAGATTTGAAGCCAACATTCTTACATTATGCAGTGTGTGTGTTGTGCAAACTCTGAAATCCTCACAAGCAAGGAACAGTCACACCAATATTATAATGCTGTGTGTAACAGACTGGAAATCTTAAATTGCAGAAGAAAATAACTTTCTATGTAACAAATAGTTGCTATTAGTTTGAGCTGGAGTGACCCAGTATTTTATATATATTATTATTATCTTTAATTTATAAGGTGTCACAAACTATCTGCAGTGCGTACATGAAATTTATAGTAGTATACAATATACACACATCAAGAATCCATAATACATTACATAATATATTATTAAATTAGACATAAATATATAAAGTACAGACATTTAATAGTTACCAGATTACACACAGATAACGTAGTAATGCAGATTAAGTTAATTACAGTATAGTGTGTAAGAGTGATGGTAATGTACAACATGAAGTTGGCTTGGGCTCAAAAATACAGGGCTAAGGATGCCGGCTTAGGGGTACAGTAGAAGGAGAATACGAGAGCGTACACTATTAAAGGAAGGGGAAGACACAAATAGAGTGGCACTGAGTGTGAGAGTGGAGGTGATAACAGAGGCAAAAGGAGTTAGGAGGAGGGCTGATAGGATTGAATATAGAAATGAGTTTTAAAGGCACGCTTGAAGCCTTGGAGAATAGAGGCTAATCTGATATAGAGAAATGGGAGAATGTTCCACATTGGAGGGGGGAAAAGACAATAATTTCAGTCTTAGAAATATTGGGCCTGATTCATTAAGGAAAGTAAGGCAAAAAATAGAATTACGTTTTCTCCAGGACAAACCATGTTACAATGTAAGGGGTACAAATTAGTTTATTATTTTGCACATAAGGAAAATACTGGCTGTTTTTTCATGCAGCACACAAATACCTGATATCTTTATTTGTATACTGAAATATAATGTTAATTTAGGACATGCCATATCCCAACTATAAATCTGCAATATGATTTTGCCCAGAGGCAAAGATACTCCTTTTTTGCTTTACTTTCCTTAATGAATTAGGCGCATTGAGTTTAAGAAAGTGCAGGGACAACCAAAAATGAATAGCTGAGAGACTGCACAAGAGAAATGAGGGAAGGAGAGAGGTCAGGGGGAGAATTATAGATTTGGGTGTTATCAGCATACAGGTGGTGCCAAAGGGGGAGTTGAGAGAGAAAGAGAGATTATTAAAGTATTATTAATTAATTTTGAGAGTGGAAACAGTTTGAAAACTACCTCACCATACCGCACCCACATCACTCATACCAAAATATCCCCACATTAACCTCATTTGGACCAAAATTCTACCACATGCCACTCAGACCTCCCACATGATCCAAAATAGCATCACATATCCTCAGACCCCCAACTGCAGCAAAATGCACCCACATGCCCTCAAACTCCCACATCACACACCTCTTCATATCTGACCCAGAACTCAATACACGACCCTTAACATGGCATTATATCTCCCCACATGCCACAAAGAACCTCCACATGTCTCTTTCATGTCATCACAACTCCTCATATGCCTTCAGCTCTCACCATGTGCCCATCTGAACTTGAATATGCCCTTTCCATGCCCCTCATACCTCCCAACATACCCATTAAATGCCCATTAGTTCTCCACATATGCCATTAGATATCTACATGTGCCATTTATATGTTCCTTAGACCTCCTCACATGCCCCTTAAATGCCCATCAGACTTCCCCACATGCCCTTTCCATGCCCTCAGACATCCCTACATGCCCCTTAAATGCCCATCAGACTTCCCCACATGCCAGTCCCTCAAACACCACATGCCCCCATACTATCAATAAACTTGATGCAGCCTGGCTTGTACTGCATTATGCAAATACTCCTTTTCCTCGCAGCCAAGGTGCTTGGGTCTCCCAGAAAACCATATAATAAAACACCATTTACCTTATCTTTACAATCTCCCCTATCCTTCCTGTAACTAACCTTCACTTATTAGATTTGAAAGCTTGACAAACATCACTTGAACTTGTGGTCAATCCTCAAGTGGTGGGTGGACAAACAAAAACCCACGAATTTTGACAAACTCCAAGCACTAATTAGGCAAGAATCCATGAATGAAGAATGGTACCAAAACATCCTCCAAGAGCAACTTCTCCCAACCATCCAAGAACAGTTTGGTGACGAACAATGCCTTTTCCAGCATGATGGAGCACCTTACCATAAGGCAAAATTGATAACTAATTGGTTCAGAGATCAAAAAAATCAAAATTTTAGGTCCATGGCCAGGAAACTCCGCAGACATTTATCCCATTGAGAACTTGTGGTCAATCCTCAAGAGGTAGGTGGACAACAAAAACCCACAAATTCTGACAAACTCCAAGCACTGATTAGGCAAGAATCAGCATCAGTCAGTATGTGGCCCGAAGTTGATTGACAGCATTCAAGGGCGAATTGCAGAGGTCATAAAAAAGAAGGGTCAATACTGCAAATATTGACTCTTTGCATAAACTTAATGTAATTGCCAATAAAAGCCTTTGACGCTTATGAAATGCTTGTAATTTTACTTCTGTATACCATAGGTCTAAAAACACTGAAGCAGCAAACTTTGTGAAAACCAATACTTGGGTCTCCCAGAAAACCATATAATAAAACACCACTTACCTTATCTTTACAATCTCCCCTATCCTTCCTGTATCTAACCTTTACTTATTAGATTTGAAAGCTTGACAAACATCACTTGACAGGGGGAAGAAAAAAATCTTATTTACCTGGAAACTGATTATCGTTTTGGAAAAATTATGCCACCTATACCCAGTTTGGGAAGATGTGTAAAACTGCAGATATTCTGTACTTAATCATTCATTGCTTTAATATTATATTCAGTACAAACACCAAAATGAAACACACACATATAAATGCCTACAGTCATGGCCAAAAGTTTTGAGAATGACACAAATATTATTTTTCAGTTTTTATGATGACAATTTGCATCTACTCCAGAATTTCATGAAGAGTGATCAGGTGGATTGCAATTAATTTCAAAGTCCCTCTTTGCCATGACAATGAACTTGATTCCACAAACAACATTCCCACTGCAATTCAGCCCTGCCACAAAAGGACCAGCTGACATCAGGTCAGTGATTCTCTTGTTAACACATGTGAGAGTGTTGACGAGGGCAAGGCTGAAGATCACTTTGTCATTCTGATTGGACTGGAAGCTTTAAAAGGAGGGCCGCGCTTGACTTCATTGTTCTTTCTCTGTTCACCATGGTTATCTGCAAGGAAACACGTACAGTCCACATTGCTTTGCACAAAACGGGCTTCACAGGCAAGGATATTGCTGCTAGTAATATTGCACCTAAATCAACCATTTATCGGATCATCAATAACTTCAAGGAGAGAGGATCAATAGTGAAAAAGACTTCAGGGCACCGTCTCCTAAAGTTGATTCAGCTGCAGAATCGGGGCACCAGCAGTGCAGATCTTGCTCAGGAATGGCCACAGGAAGGTGTCAGTGCATATGCACGCACAGCAAAGTGAAGACTTTTGAAGGATGGCCTGGTGTCAAGAAGGCCAGCAAAGAAGCCATTTCTCTACAGGAAAAACATCAGGGACAGACTGATATTCTGCAAAAGGTACAGGGATTGGATTGTGAGGACTGGTGTAAAGTAATTTTCTCTGTTAAATCCCCGTTCAGATTGTTTGGGGCATCTGGAAAAATGCTTGTCAGGAGAAGGAAAGGTGAGCGCTACCATCAGTCCTGTGTCATGCCAACAGTAAAGCATCCTGAGACCATTCATGTGTGGGGTTGCTTCTCAGCCAAGGGAGTGAGCTCACTCACAATTTTGCCTAAGAAACCTGCCATGAATGAAGAATGGTACCAAAACATCCTCCAAGAGCAACTTCTCCCAACCATCCAAGAACAGTTTGGTGATGAACAATGCCTTTTCCAGCATGATGGAGCACCTTACCATAAGGCAAAATTGATTACTAATTGGCTCAGAGATCAAAAAATCTAAATTTTAGGTTCATGGCCAGGAAACTCCGCAGACCTTAATCCCATTGAGAACTTGTGGTCAATCCTCAAGAGGTGGGTGGACAACAAAAACCCACAAATTCTGACAAACTCCAAGCACTGATTAGGCAAGAATCAGCATCAGTCAGTATGTGGCCCAGAAGTTGATTGACAGCATGCCAGGGCGAAGTGCAGAGGTCTTAAAAAAGAAGGGTCAACACTGCAAATATTGACTCTTTGCATAAACTTAATGTAATTGCCAATAAAAGCCTTTGACGCTTATGAAATGCTTGTAATTTTACTTCCGTATAGCATAGGTCTAAAAACACTGAAGCAGCAAACTTTGTGAAAACCAATACTTGTGTCATTCTCAAAACTTTTGGCCATGACTGTACATTCATTACAGCTAACAGTCGAGTCACTTTTGCTAGTATTAAAATATTTAAACTAGTCAGTTACAGGAGTTGTCCTTTTATCTAGTGGTAGTTTATCTGTTGAATGTTAGAAACATTACATCATTGCGTAGGTGACTCATATTGGCTTATATAACATTGATTTGAGTGACTCAACATTTCAATTGTCTTCTGTTAATGTTACAGCTGAGATGCTAATTCTAATTGTCTTACCACAAGCAACAATAAATCTGTATGTTTGAGTATTTGTTGAGGTTTTTGTATTATCCATTGTCAGTGCTTGTAAACTATACACTTGTTAGTGCTATTTAACTATGCTAAGGTTGTTTCAAATTCTCAATCTTTTTTTCTAGATAACAAATTAGACAAAGCATATTTTTACGAAATAAGTGCTTCTTATTTTTGCAATTTAATATAGCAATAGTGGGCTATGGTTCTAACAAGCGTTGAGCTGGTACGAGACTGCATATAAAGAGCATATGTATGAGCAGAATGTGGGATTCAACCACACGTTTTCTGAAGGGCAGCATAGTTTCCAAAAAGTCCTACTCATAACACGCGTTCTGTAGAGTAGAGTATGCTTTATGCTTTGCCTGTGACTCGCATGACTTGTTGGAACTTGTAGTTCAACAACAGCTGTAGACTCACATGTTGCCTGCCTCTATATGTGGATTGGGGTATGGGCATCTTGAAACCCCCTATATCACAGAAATGATGCCTGGTATGTTAAAGAAATAAAATCATGGCAGCTGCAGTTGTACTACAGCAGGCCTCTATGGCTCATAGACAGTTCTTGTATTTTATCACATTATTAATATCCTGAGTACTGGCCATGGATGTAACATTCAGTTGCTGGGTCTCATAGGCAAATTTGGGTGGTGGGCCAGTCCATCCTCCAGGGGCTCGAACTTTGCTCTTCTGAGCCTGAGCAAGGCTCAGTGCATCATCATCATCATCATCATCATTTATTTATATAGCGCCACTAATTCCGCAGCGCTGTACAGAGAACTCATTCACATCAGTCCCTGCCCCATTGGAGCTTACAGTCTAAATTCCCTAATATATACACACACTCACACAAAGACAGACAGAGAGGGAGACAGACAGAGACTAGGGTCAATTTTTGATTGCAGCAAATTAACCTACCAGTATGTTTTTGGAGTGTGGGAGGAAACCGGAGCACCCGGAGGAAACCCACGCAAACACAGGGAGAACATACAAACTCCACACAGATAAGGCCATGGTCGGGAATTGAACTCATGACCCCAGTGCTGTGAGGCAGAAGTGCTAACCACTAGGCCACTGTGCTGCCCTATATGCATGTGTAATGAAGCCCTCTTTGGACTTTCAGTTCAGGATCAGGGCTTTACTACACATGTGTCAGCATCTTACTTGGCATCCCCTATCAGCAAGTAAGATTGCATTGCTTAGGTATAACGGATCAGTGGTGGTATATTTTGTAAACTGTGTTGGAACTGTAAAATATTTTGTTTTTACTTGTTCTTAAATGTCACCAGCTATCCGTTGGGGGTTCGTTTAATTGGACAGCCGTGAGTATGCTTAGCTAGGCAGTCCCCACTATGGTCTAGTTTAGGGTGCACAGCTAATGAGGGGGGAGAATGTACCACCCCTTCTGGTGTTATTGACTGAAAGTGTGGTCCAGCAATAGGACCCAGAGGAGACACACAAGGGGGCAGATTCCATTGTAAAAAAAATCACATTGTAGTGTCCTGGAACGGCCGCAAGACACTGCACAGCGATATTTTTTTAGTGAAAGTACCACTCACTTTTGGTCACGACCAATATAGGTAAGAGCAAAAGTAATCGTTACTTTTTACCGTATAAATGA
Source organism: Mixophyes fleayi (assembly GCF_038048845.1). Lineage (NCBI taxonomy): Eukaryota > Metazoa > Chordata > Amphibia > Anura > Limnodynastidae > Mixophyes > Mixophyes fleayi. The sequence continues at coordinate 315,110,275 of NC_134403.1, read as the reverse complement.
AGCACGACCGTGATGTTCTCAGGAACATCGCGGGCAATTGAACCTGCCCCAAGGACTGTTGCTTAGCAATATAAGGCTGGTATAAGGGGAGCAGAACCTGTGTGATGAGGGAGTGACAGACAGAGGAGAAGTTCCTGGGATTCCTCTTGTAATCTGGGGACCTGGATTTGACCACTTGCTACAAAGGGCCAAAGTGCAAAATCACAGACAGAATGCTAATGAAATGGCAGATGGATAAATTACCTCACAATTTGGCAGGATAATGGAAAGGAGAGGCTGAAAGGGCTGAGAGAGAAACATGAAGATTGATAATACCGCAACAAAGGTGGGTGAAAGATGAGGAGGGTTAAGAGCTATTACTCGCGCAGAGGAGGGGTGAGAGATATTACTGCCCCGCAGAGAAGGGGTGAGAGATATTACTGCCCCGCAGAGAAGGGGTGAGAGATATTACTGCCCCGCAGAGAAGGGGTGAGAGATATTACTTCCCTGCAGAGAAGGGTTGAGAGATATTAATCCTCCCGTAGTGAGAGGTGAATGTAAGCTAAAAAAACAGCATTTTAAATGTGACTGCCCCATTAATATTCTGTCCATGTAGCCCTTAAGAACTGTGCAGGAGGAGACAGGAGATGTATATAGGAACTGTACATATTTACTTTATCACTGCAACAGTTTAAAACTGTGCTGGATGGGAAGCAGTGTAAATAAAGAGTTATTTTGCAATATAGAGATTACCTGGCGCCCAAATTATTGAGACATCTGATTGTACTGTATCACAAAGTTACATCGCCTGTGTCCCAACATCTTCAGAGACTTTGTAAAAAATAACCTGCAGGTGCAGGGACCCTCTAGTCATCGACATCCAATGCCCAGGAGCTAACCAGGGCTCAGACGGAGGTATACTGCCTAACCTGTACACCGTAATATAACACACAGTGATAGCTAATTTATTTCCCTATGTTCAAAACATTTCTTTTACAAAATTAAGTCCCGAAACTGAAGAATAGTAAACAGATGTGAAGATAAAATCAGAACTTTTTGTTGCAGGGTAGACATTAGTGCATATGCAGTAATGATAAATTGGACTTTAGTGGCTGAAAGCCAAACTGGGCAAGGTGGCAGTGCTAAATAATATTAAGGCTGAAGATCCACTGGTAGAGGAATCACAGCAGTTAAGGATTGCAAGCAGGAGTCAAGTACTGGAGTTACACTGGTACATGTGTTAAGGGATGTGTTACAGGAACACACCTGTAATATGCTTTGCAAGAAACCAGGTCAGGCTGAGCAATAGCACACCAAGGTCAAGGATAATGGAAGTTCATAACATCAGAGGATTAGATGATGTTCAGGTATCCTGCATATCAGTCAGAGGGTACAGCAGCAGGGCTCAGAGATTGCAGTTAAGAAACAAACAATGACCTAGAAAAGCTGCAATGCACTATTTAATACTTAGTAATCAAAACTTAGCAACAGCAACAGCTAGAGAGGGATGAAAATCAGGAATACCTACTGAACATGCTAATGGAGTTAGTCTAAGCTATTTCTTCCTATACATAATAAGCACACTCTGGAACTTAGTCTCTTGAAGGCGAGCTTGTGACAAGTTCTAGTAATGGGTTCTACAAATATATTATAACTCTGTTCTGGAGCATAGAAAATATATGGCATTCAGTTCACTAAACATCGTATAATTTTTTAAGCATATACATATGAAACATGATTACATTATATTGACTACTTCTGGGAGATGCATTATCCCTATAGGTTTCTTATAAGCCAAAATACTATACATTGTTGACACATTTCATGGGGCTATTTCCATTAGTTACAAATTCTGAAACATGAATTATAGAAAGTATTGTTTTGATGTATTATGTTTCATAAACAAAATATACACTGAACTGGAGTGACCCCAAATATGGTCCTTTTTAGTCAAAGAAATTTCAGGCTTTTAGGATCTATGACCTGGGCAATAAACAAGTGGTTTACTGCCCCTCTGTGGCACTAAGCATATCAGGATGACAATCAAAGCCAGTTCACATAAAGCAGGCCTCTGAAGCATACCTCAAAAGGTTTTAACCACTTGTTTGCTGGAAAGTATGTTAACAACTTTAGATTTTAGGATTTATCATGACCCCAATGATATATTATTTTCAGCATTATCCTGATTAGGCAATAATCATTTATTGATCAATTGATCTCTCTATATATCTATCTGTCTATCATACACACAAATGAACAATCTATTTTCTTAACTATTGTATCTGTTCATTATTTATTACATATTATTCTATTCTATTCTAGTTCAACAGATTCATTTTAAACTGTTTATTTAAATGGGCTTAATTAGATAATTTCTCAAAACACTTTATTTAGTAATTCATATTATTGTATATGTATTTATTTATTTTCTGATATAACCCAATGAAATATATTTGTGGCAGATCTAGATATTACTTCAAAGTATTTAAAGATCTAGGAGGCTTGGCCAATGTCTGCTTTCCAGTGCGTTACAGTGCAAAATAAGCCTCAACATTATTATATATAGAAAGTAATGTACTGTTTGAAATAGTGTCATGTCTCCTATTGTAACATCTTCAGCTTCAGTCTTAAATATGAAGACACTGAAAATAAAACAGTAACACTAAACAGAAATCTAGATAAACAGCAACTATGTTATATTACTTATAAAATATGAATGAAACAGAATATTTACACCATGTGACAATTACACTTGGAGTGACAAGGCCTTATTTATATACCATCTTACTGTATTTTAGGGCATTATAATACCATGTAACAATTTTTATACTGATCCTCTGAGAACTGTTGACACAGACAGCTCAGCTCAGTTCAAGTTGGATGCACAAGTGGGGGGATCTTATTTGTAGACATGCAGTCATGGAAGCCATATGCGCTTTAATACTCAGAAAGATGTTCTTTGTCAGCTATATTCCTGCAGCTTGTTAAAATTAATAAATGGACCTTTTATTTGGAATGACCCAATCTTTTGTCACCAAACCACTGTGGACATATCATAAAACAATTACATTTTGTTCTGAGTGCAAGACATTTGGCTTGGCGTCACATATCATAAACAAATAGTTTAGATTTTTCTTCTTTCAGATAGTGCGGTGTAAAGAACAAGTTTTCCACATAAATTCATGAATTTGTTTTGGGTTGCCCATGATAAACAACAAGTCTGAATTATTTCATCCGTGTTCCTCCTCTTGGCTATTTTTCAATTTCGCTAAATGTTCCAGGAGGAGACGATCGTTATGTGATGTCAACTCCAGTACACCGAGAAAACTTCCATTGTGCGAGTCTCTAATTCTTTGAGAGAATGCCGCTTGTTTACCCACACACAGTGGTTTGCTGGAAAGTATGTTATCAGCTTTAGATTTTAGGATTGATCATGACCCCTATGATATATTATTTTCAGAATTATCCTAAATAGGCTATAAACATTTATCTGTCTATTTATTATTATTATTATTATTATTATTATTATTATTATTATTATTATCTTTGACTTATAAAGCGCCACAAAGGATCCTCAGCGCCGTACATTACATATACAGAAAACAGAACCAAGACACAACATGATACAAAAATATATACAAACACAGGTGACAGGATAAAGCAAATCAGATTACATCTGGGACAGATAGTGAAACGGATGGTAGAAATCAGCGAGAAGAAGGCCGAAGCTTAATAAAACAGGGAAAACAGGGCTAGCGAAGCAGGCCAAGAGGTACAGAGGGTGATGGAACAGTAGAAGGAGCACACAAGGAAAGAGGTCCCTGCTCATGAGAGCTTACATCCTAAAGGAAAGGGAGAGACACAAAAAGGGTGGTACTAACTGAGGGAGAGAGCCAGGACAAGGAAGTTATGAGGAGGACTGATAGACTTGAATAAAGAAATGAGTCTTAAGGGCACGCTTGAAGCCTTTGAGAGTAGATGGTAACCTGATGGAACGTGGAAGATCGTTCCACAGCAGGGGAGCAGCCCGGGCAGAGTCCTGAAGACGAGAGTGAGAGGAGGTGATCAGTGAAGTAGTGATCTATCTATCTATCTATCTCATAGGCAAACCGAGGGGGGGGGGGGGTTCCTAGTGCCTGGAAACCCCCTCCAGGCCTAGGGCACTGTATAACTGAGGTGACTGGACCCTGTTCCCGCTTCACACAGCTCTGCTTGAAAAGGGAGAGCTGCATGCCCCCAACAGTAGTGTACACAGCTTTGCCCATGTATATTATGGGGATAGGAAGAGTTGGAGAGCAGCCAAGCACTGTCTAAAATTATAGCTACGCCCCCATGCATGCTGGTGGCGTGGTGTGGAAACCCCCCTCTACAAATCCTACATTTGCCCTGTATCTATCTATCTATCTATCTATCATACACATGAATGAACAATCTATTTTCTTAACTATTATATCTGTTCATTATGTATTACACATGAACTATTCTAGTTCAACAGATTCATTTCAAACAGTTTATTTATATGAGCTTAATTAGATAATTTCTTAAAACACTTTCCTTAGTAATTCATATTATTTTATATGTATTTATTTATTTTCTGATATAACCCAATAAAAAATATTGGCGGCAGATCTGAAAATTACTCCAAGGTATTTAAAGATCTAGGAGGCTTGGCCAATGTCTGCTTTCCTGTGAGTTACAGCACAAAATAAACCTCAACATTATTATATATAGAAAGTAGAGATGAGCGCACTCGGATTTATGAAATCCGAGCCCACCCGAACGTTGCCGATCCGAGTCGGATCCGAGTATTGGCACCAAATTCAAATATGAAACCGAGGCTTTGACTCATAATCCCGTTGTCGGATCTCGCGATACTCGGATCCTATAAATTCCCCGGTAGTCGCCGCCATCTTCACTCGGGCATTGATCAGGGTAGAGGGAGGGTGTGTTAGGTGGTCCTCTGTCCTGCTATATCTCGTGCTGTTCAGTTCTGTGCTGTGCTGTGCTGTGCTCAGTCCAGTGGTGCTGTGTCCTGTGCTCTGTCCTTCTGAGGTCAGTGGTGCTGCTGGGTCCTGTGCTGTGTCCTGTTCAGTCCAGTGGTGCTGTGTCCTGTGCTCTGTGCTTCTAAGGGCATAGTTATTTCCCCAATATTCCCCTGTGTTTAAAAAAATAAAAAAAAGTTATTTAAAAAAATACCAAAAACTAATTTAATTTTTTTTTAATTACCACAAAATTTGCACAACCAATCCTGCAGTATAAGCCCATTGGTACTGCAATATTACCAAGTTCACACATTCAGCAGTAAAAGTCCAGTGGTACTGCAATATTACAAAGTTCACACATTCTGCAGTGGTGCTGTGTCCTGTGCTCTGTCCTGCTGAGTTCCGTAGTGCTGCTGGGCCCTGTGCTGTGTCCTGTTCAGTCCAGTGGTGCTGTGTCCTGTGCTCTGTGCTTCTAAAGGCATAGTTATTTCCCCATTATTCCCAAGTTTTTAAAAAATTAAAAAAAGTTATAAAAAAAATAAAAATAAAAATTTTTAAAAAAATATATAATTATAACCAAATTTACAAAACCAATCCAGCAGTATAAGCCCATTGGTACTGCAATATTACCAAGTTCACACATTCAGCAGTAAAAGTCCAGTGGTACTGCAATATTACAAAGTTCACACATTCTGCAGTATCAGTCCAGTGGTGCTGTGTCCTGTGCTCTGTCCTGCTGAGTTCCGTAGTGCTGCTGGGTCCTGTGCCGTGTCCTGTTCAGTCCAGTGGTGCTGTGTCCTGTGCTCTGTGCTTCTAAGGGCATAGTTATTTCCCCATTATTCCCAAGTTTTTAAAAAATAAAAAAAAAGTAAAAAAAAATTAAAAATTAAAAAAAAAATATATAATTATAACCAAATTTGCAAAACCAATCCAGCAGTATAAGTCCATTGGTACTGCAATATTACCAAGTTCACACATTCTGCAGTATCTTGTGCTACATATAATGGAGACCAAAAATTTGGAGGATAAAGTAGGGAAAGATCAAGACCCACTTCCTCCTAATGCTGAAGCTGCTGCCACTAGTCATGACATAGACGATGAAATGCCATCAACGTCGTCTTCCAAGCCCGATGCCCAATCTCGTAGTACCGGGCATGTAAAATCCAAAAAGCCCAAGTTAAGAAAAAGTAGCAAAAAGAGAAACTTAAAATCATCTGAGGAGAAACGTAAAGTTGCCAATATGCCATTTACGACACAGAGTGGCAAGGAACGGCTTAGGCCCTGGCCCGTGTTCATGACTAGTGGTTCAGCTTCACCCACGGATCTTATCCCTCCTCCTCCTCCCCCCCCCCTACAAAAAATTGAAGAGAGTTATGCTGTCAGCAACAAAACAGCAAACAACTCTGCCTTCTAAAGAGAAATTATCACAAATCCTCAAGGCGAGTCCAAGGGTGTTGGTGGTTGTCAAGCCTGACCTTCCCATCACTGTATGGGAAGAGGTGGCTCGGGAGGAGCCTATTGATGATGTAGCTGGCGCTGTGGAGGAACTTGATGATGAGGATGGTGATGTGGTTATTGTAAATGAGGCACCAGGGGGAGAAACAGCTGATGTCCATGGTATGAAAAAGCCCATCGTCATGCCTGGTCAGAAGACCAAAAAATGCACCTCTTCGGTCTGGAGTTATTTTTATCCAAATCCAGACAACCAATGTATGGCCATATGTAGCTTATGTAAAGCTCAAATAAGCAGGGGTAAGGATCTTGCCCACCTAGGAACATCCTCCCTTATACGTCACCTGAATAATCTTCATAGTTCAGTGGTTAGTTCAGGAACTGGGGCTAGGACCCTCATCGGTACAGGGACACCTAAATCCCGTGGTCCAGTTGGATACACACCAGCAACACCCTCCTCGTCAACTTCCTCCACAATCTCCATCAGATTCAGTCCTGCAGCCCAAGTCAGCAGCCAGACTGAGTCCTCCTCAATACGGGATTCATCCGAGGAATCCTGCAGCGGTACGCCTACTACTGCCACTGCTGCTGTTGCTGCTGTTAGTCGGTCATCTTCCCAGAGGGGAAGTCGTAAGACCGCTAAGTCTTTCACAAAACAATTGACCGTCCAACAGTCATTTGCCATGACCACAAAATACGATAGTAGTCACCCTATTGCAAAGCGTATAACTGCGGCTGTAACGGCAATGTTGGTGTTAGACGTGCGCCCGGTGTCCGCCATCAGTGGAGTGGGATTTAGAGGGTTGATGGAGGTATTGTGTCCCCGGTACCAAATCCCGTTGAGATTCCACTTCACTAGGCAGGCGATACCAAAAATGTACAGAGAAGTACGATCAAGTGTCCTCAGTGCTCTAAAAAATGCGGTTGTACCCACTGTCCACTTAACCATGGAGATGTGGACAAGTGGTTCTGGGCAAACGAAGGACTATATGACTGTGACAGCCCACTGGGTAGATGCATCCCCTTCTGCAGCAACAGCAACAGCTGCATCAGTAGCAGCATCTACAAAATGGCTGCTCGTGCAAAGGCAGGCAACATTGTGTATTACAGGCTTTAATAAGAGGCACAACGCTGACAACATATTAGAGAAACTGAGGGAAATTATCTCCCAGTGGCTTACCCCACTTAGACTCTCATGGGGATTTGTGGTGTCAGACAATGCCAGTAACATTGTGCGGGCATTAAATATGGGCAATTTCCAGCACGTCCCATGTTTTGCCCACACCATTAATTTGGTGGTGCAGCATTACCTCAAGAGTGACAGGGGTGTGCAGGAGATGCTTGCGGTGGCGCGCAAAATTGCTGGACACTTTCGGCATTCAGCCAGTGCCTACCGCAGACTAGAGGCACATCAAAAAAGCATGAACCTGCCCTGCCATCACCTCAAACAAGAGGTTGTGACACGCTGGAACTTCACCCTCTATATGCTGCAGAGGATGGAGGAGCAGCAAAAAGCCATTCAGGCCTACACAGCCACCTACGACATAGGCAAAGGAGTGGGGATGCACCTCAGTCAAGCACAGTGGAGACTGATTTCCGTGTTGTGCAAGGTTCTGCAGCCATTTGAACTTGCCACACGAGAAGTCAGTTCCGACACTGCCAGCTTGAGTCAGGTCATTCCCCTGATCAGGCTGTTGCAGAAGCAGCTGGAGAAAGTGAGGGAGGAGCTGGTAAGCCATTGCGATTACACCAAGCATGTAGCTCTTGTGGATGTAGCCCTTCGTACGCTTTGCCAGGATCAGAGGGTGGTCACTCTTTTAAAGTCAGAGGAATACATTCTGGCCACCGTGCTCAATCCTCGGTTTAAAGCGTATGTTGTGTGTCTGTTTCCGGCGGACACAAGTCAACAGCGGTGCAAAGACCTGCTGGTCAGGAGATTGTCCTCTGAAGAGGACCGTGACATGCCAACAGCTCCACCCTCATTTTCTTCCACATCTATGGCTGCGAGGAAAAAGCTCAGTTTTCCCAAAAGAGGCACTGGCGGGGATGCTGATAACATGTGGTCCGGACTGAAGGACCTGCCAACCATTGCAGACATGTCTACTCTCGCTGCATTGGATGCTGTCACAATAGAAAAAATTGTGGATGATTACTTTGCTGACACCATCCAAGTAGACATGTCAGACAGTCCATATTGTTACTGGCAGGAAAAAAAGGCAGTTTGGAAGCCCCTGTACAAACTGGATCTATTTTACCTGAGTTGTCCCCCCTCCAGTGTGTACTCGGAAAGAGTTTTTAGTGCAGCGGGGAACCTGGTCAGTGAGCGGCGAAGGAGGTTGCTTCCTCATAACGTTGAAAAAATGATGTTTATAAAAATGAATAATCAATTCCTCAAAGAAGTACAGCACTGCCCTCCAGATAGTACAGAGGGACCTGTGGTTGTGGAGTCCAGCGGGGACGAATTGATAATGTGTGATGAGGAGGAAGTACACACTGTAGGGGGAGAGGAATCAGAGGTTGAGGATGAGGACGACATCTTGCCTCAGTAGAGCCTGTTTAGTCTGTACAGGGAGAGATGAATAGCTTTTTTGGTGTGGGGGCCCAAACAAACCAATCATTTCAGCCAAAGTTGTTTGGTAGGCCCTGTCGCTGAAATGATTGGTTTGTTAAAGTGTGCATGTCCTATTTCAACAACATAAGGGTGGGTGTGAGGGCCCAAGGACAATTCCATCTTGGAACTTCTTTTTTTGCATTATATGACCAATCAACAGTCGTTTGCCATGTTCAAAAAGTAAAACCAAATTTAAACAAATTCAAGAAATTAAACCAAAAGTAAAATGCCCTGTCATAATTTAAAACAAGAGGTATTGACGTGCTCTAAAACTACTGTATTGTTGTTTATATTTTATAAACACTACACTTGAAAGCTTGAGTCTTTCAATGAAAAAGTAACTGTTCATTGCACGAATATTTGCAACAGGGACAATTTTAGGGTTAAGAAAGTCAACTAATAACACTTTGACGCTGTCTGTCTTTATAAACACTACACTTGGAAGTTGGAGGAGGTATTGTGGCCCCGGCAGCAAATTTACTACCGGGGCCACTCCACTGTGCAGTCCATATTTAGGTGTATCAGATATTAAACAATGGTGACAGTTGATGCCCAATTTTTTAATTATATTGTTGGCGCTGTAAAAAATTGTGTTCCGGGCACACCACACTACGCAGTCCATACCCTTTTTTGGTGGAATTCTGACCCGTGGAGGGTTTTTTAATTATATTGTGGCCTCGGTACCAAATTGTGTACCGGGGCCACCACACTACGCAGTCAAGATAGATAGATGCGTATCATAGATAAAGTACATTCAGTGGTGTGGGGCAAATTGAAAAATATTCAAAATGCACTGACATTATCAAAAACAAGAGGTTTTCACACGCTGAAACTCCAACATGTATATGATGGAGAGGATGGAGGAGAAGCCGTATGTGCAGTGTAATGCAGACCTGTTGAAGGTTTTCTATATATTATATTGTGGTGCCCAGTGCCCACTACTCTACGCAGTCCAGATACTATTTTTGGGTGTAATTCTGACTTGTTGAAGGTTTTCTATATATTATATTGTGGTGGCCAGTGGCCAGTCCTCTATGCAGTCCAGATACTAGTTTTGGGTGTAATGCAGACCTGTTGAAGGTTTTCTATATATTATATTGTGGTGCCCAGTGCCCACTACTCTACGCAGTCCAGATACTATTTTTGGGTGTAATTCTGACCTGTTGAAGGTTTTCTATATATTATATTGTGGTGCCCAGTGCCCACTACTCTACGCAGTCCAGATACTATTTTTGGGTGTAATTCTGACTTGTTGAAGGTTTTCTATATATTATATTGTGGTGGCCAGTGGCCAGTCCTCTATGCAGTCCAGATACTAGTTTTGGGTGTAATGCAGACCTGTTGAAGGTTTTCTATATATTTTTTTATTGTGGTGGCCAGTGCCCACTACTCTACGCAGTCCAGATACTATTTTTGGGTGTAATTCTGACCTGTTGAAGGTTTTCTATATATTATATTGTGGTGGCCAGTGGCCAGTCCTCTACGCAGTCCAGATACTATTTTTGGGTGTAATTCAGACCTGTTGAAGGTTTTCTATATATTTTTTATTGTGGTGCCCAGTGCCCACTACTCTACGCAGTCCAGATACTATTTTTGGGTGTAATTCTGACCTGTTGAAGGTTTCCTATATATTATATTGTGGTGGCCAGTGGCCAGTCCTCTATGCAGTCCAGATACTATTTTTGGGTGTAATTCAGACCTGTTGAAGGTTTTCTATATATTTTTTATTGTGGCGCCCAGTGCCCACTACTCTACGCAGTCCAGATACTATTTTTGGGTGTAATTCTGACCTGTTGAAGGTTTTCTATATATTATATTGTGGTGCCCAGTGCCCACTACTCTACGCAGTCCAGATACTATTTTTGGGTGTAATTCTGACCTGTTGAAGGTTTTCTATATATTATATTGTGGTGGCCAGTGGCCAGTCCTCTACGCAGTCCAGATACTATTTTTGGGTGTAATTCAGACCTGTTGAAGGTTTTCTATATATTATATTGTGGTGGCCAGTGGCCAGTCCTCTACGCAGTCCAGATACTATTTTTGGGTGTAATTCAGACCAGTTGATGGGTTTTTAATTGTATTGTGGGGAACACTCCTCTACGCAGTCCAGAAAGATACCTCGTTGCAACGTTTTGTACTAAAAAAAAAAAATTATTGTGAGGTGTTAGGTGTTCAGAATAGCCTTTAAATTAGTGGAAATTATTGTTATTGAATGTTATTGAGGTTAATAATAACGTAGGAGTGAAAATAAGCCCAAAAACTTGATTTTTACCCTTTTTTCGTTTTTTTTAAAAAAAAAATCCGAATCCAAAACCTTAAATCCGAACCAAAACGTTTCGGCAGGTGTTTTGCAAAACAAATCCGAACCCAAAACATCGAGAAAATCCGGATCCAAAACACAAAACACGAGACCTCAAAAGTCGCCGGTGCACATCCCTAATAGAAAGTAATGTATTTTATGTATGTTCTGTACTGTTTGATATAGTGTCATGTCTACTATTGTGACATCTTCAGCTTCAGTACTGTTTGATATAGTGTCATGTCTACTATTGTGACATCTTCAGTCTTAAATATGAAGACACTGAAAATAAAACATTAACACTAAACAGAAATCTAGAACAGACAGCAATTATGGCATATTTATAAAATATGAATGAAACAGAATATTTACACCATGTGACAATTACACTTGGAGTGACAAGGCCTTATTTATCTACCATCTTACTGTGTTTTAGGGCATTGTAATATCATGCAACATTTTTTATACTGATCCTTAGAACTGTTGACACAGACATCTCAGCTCAGTTCAAGTTGGATGCAGAAGTGGGGGATCTTATTTGTAGACATGCAGTCATGGAAGCCTTATGCTCTTTAATACTCAGAAAGATGTTCTTTGTCAGCTATATTCCTGCAGCTTGTTAAAATAATTACATGGACCTTTTGTTTGGAATGACCCAATCTTTTGTCACCAAACCACTGTGGACATATCAGAAAACAATTACATTTTGTTCTGAGTGCAAGACATTTGGCTTGGCGTCACATATCACAAACAAATAATTAGATTTTTCTTCTTTCAGATAGTGCGGTGTAAAGAACAAGTTTTCCACATAAATTCATGAATTTGTTTTGGGTTGCCCATGATAAACAACAAGTCTGAATTATTTCATCCGTGTTCCTCCTCTTGGCTATTTTTCAATTTCGCTAAATGTTCCAGGAGGAGATGATCATTACGTGATGTCAACTCCAGTACACCGAGAAAACTTCCATTGTGCGAGTCTCTAATTCTTTGAGAGAATGCCGCTTGTTTACCTACACACAGTGGTTTGCTGGAAAGTATGTTATCAGCTTTAGATTTTAGGATTGATCATGACCCCTATGATATATTATTTTCAGAATTATCCTAAATAGGCTATAAACATTTATCTGTCTATTTATTATTATTATTATTATTATTATTATTATTATTATTATTATTATTATTATCTTTGACTTATAAAGCACCACAAAGGATCCTCAGCGCCGTACATTACATATACAGAAAACAGAACCAAGACACAACATGATACAAAAGTATATACAAACACAGGTGACAGGATAAAGCAAATCAGATTACATCTGGGACAGATAGTGAAACGGATGGTAGAAATCAGCGAGAAGAAGGCCGAAGCTTAATAAAACAGAGAAAACAGGGCTAGCGAAGCAGGCCAAGAGGTACAGAGGGTGATGGAACAGTAGAAGGAGCTAACAAGGAAAGAGGTCCCTGCTCATGAGAGCTTACATCCTAAAGGAGAGGGGGAGACACAAAAAGGGTGGTACTAACTGAGGGAGAGAGCCAGGACAAGGAAGTTATGAGGAGGACTGATAGACTTGAATAAAGAAAGGAGTCTTAAGGGCACGCTTGAAGCCTTTGAGAGTAGATGGTAACCTGATGGCACGTGGAAGATCGTTCCACAGCAGGGGAGCAGCCCGGGCAGAGTCCTGAAGACGAGAGTGAGAGGAGGTGATCAGTGAAGTAGTGATCTATCTATCTATCTATCTATCTCATAGGCAAACCGAGGGGGGTTTCCTAGTGCCTGGAAACCCCCTCCAAGCCTAGGGCACTGTATAACTGAGGTGACTGGACCCTGTTCCCGCTTCACACAGCTCTGCTTGAAAAGGGAGAGCTGCGTGCCCCCAACAGTAGTGTACGCAGCATTGCCCATGTATATTATGGGGATAGGAAGAGTTGGAAAGCAGCCAAACACTGTCTAAAATTATAGCTACGCCCCCATGCATGCTGGTGGCGTGGCGTGGTGTGGAAACCCCCCTCTACAAATCCTGCATTTGCCCCTGTATCTATCTATCTATCTATCATACACATGAATGAACAATCTATTTTCTTTACTATTATATCTGTTCATTATGTATTACACATGAACTATTCTAGTTCAACAGATTCATTTTTAAAACAGTTTATTTATATGAGCTTAATTAGATAATTTCTTAAAACACTTTCCTTAGTAATTCATATTATTTTATATGTATTTATTTATTTTCTGATATAACCCAAAAAAAAATATTGGCGGCAGATCTGAAAATTACTCCAAGGTATTTAAAGATCTAGGAGGCTTGGCCAATGTCTGCTTTCCTGTGAGTTACAGCACAAAATAAACCTCAACATTATTATATATAGAAAGTAATGTATTTTATGTATGTTCTGTACTGTTTGATATAGTGTCATGTCTACTATTGTGACATCTTCAGTCTTAAATATGAAGACACTGAAAATAAAACATTAACACTAAACAGAACACTAGAACAGACAGCAATTATGGCATATTTATAAAATATGAATGAAACAGAATATTTACACCATGTGACAATTACACTTGGAGTGACAAGGCCTTATTTATCAAATATCTTACTGTATTTTAGGGCATTGTAATACCATGCAACATTTTTTATACTGATCCTCTGAGAACTGTTGACACAGACAGCTCCACTCAGTTCAAGTTGGATGCAGAAGTGGGGGGATCTTATTTGTAGACATGCAGTCATGGAAGCCATATGCTCTTTAATACTCAGAAAGATGTTCTTTGTCAGCTATATTCCTGCAGCTTGTTAAAATAATTACATGGACCTTTTGTTTTAAATGACCCAATCTTTTGTCACCAAACCACTGTGGACATATCAGAAAACAATTACATTTTGTTCTGAGTGCAAAACATTTGGCTTGGTGTCACATATCACAAACAAATAATTAGATTTTTCTTCTTTCAGATAGTGCGGTGTAAAGAACAAGTTTTCAACATAAATTCATGAATTTGTTTTGGGTTGCCCATGATAAACAACAAGTCTGAATTATTTCATCCGTGTTCCTCCTCTTGGCTATTTTTCAGTTTCGCTAAATGTTCCTGGAGGAGAGGATCATTATGTGATGTCAACTCCAGTACACCGAGAAAACTTCCATTGTGCGAGTCTCTAATTCTTTGAGAGAATGCCGCTTGTTTACCCACACACAGTGGTTTGCTGGAAAGTATGTTATCAGCTTTAGATTTTAGGAATGATCATGACCCCTATGATATATTATTTTCAGAATAATCCTGATTAGGCTATAAACATTTATCTGTCTGTCTATCTATCTATCTATCTATCATACACATGAAGGAACAATCTATTTTCTTATCTATTATATCCATCTGTTCATTATTTATTACATATGAAATATTCTAGTTCAACAGATTCATTTCAAACCGTTTATTTATATGGGATTAATTAGATAATTTATTAAAACACTTTCCTTAATAATTCATATTATTATATGTGTATTTATTTATTTTCTGATATAACCCAATGAAAAATATTGGCGGCAGATCTGGAAATTACTCCAAGGTATTTAAAGATCTAGGAGGCTTGGCCAATGTCTGCTTTCCTGTAAGTTACAGCACAAAATAAACCTCAACATTATTATATATAGAAAGTAATGTATTTTATATATGTTCTGTACTGTTTGATATAGTGTCATGTCTATTATTGTGACATCTTCAGCTTCAGTCTTAAATGTGAAGACACTGAAAATAAAACATTAACACTAAACAGAACACTAGAACAGACAGCAATTATGGCATATTTATAAAATATGAATGAAACAGAATATTTACACCATGTGACAATTACACTTGGAGTGACAAGGCCTTATTTATCAAATATCTTACTGTATTTTAGGGCATTGTAATACCATGCAACATTTTTTATACTGATCCTCTGAGAACTGCTGACACAGACAGCTCAGCTCAGTTCAAGTTGGATGCAGAAGTGGGGGGATCTTATTTGTAGACATGCAGTCATGGAAGCCTTATGCTCTTTAATACTCAGAAAGATGTTCTTTGTCAGCTATATTCCTGCAGCTTGTTAAAATAATTAAATGGACCTTTTATTTGGAATGACCCAATCTTTTGTCACCAAACCACTGTGGACATATCAGAAAACAATTACATTTTGTTCTGAGTGCAAGACATTTGGCTTGGCGTCACATATCACAAACAAATAGTTTGATTTTTCTTCTTTCAGATAGTGCGGTGTAAAGAACAAGTTTTCCACATAAATTCATGAATTTGTTTTGGGTTGCCCATGATAAACAACAAGTCTGAATTATTTCATCCTGTGTTCCTCCTCTTGGCTATTTTTCAGTTTCGCTAAATGTTCCTGGAGGAGAGGAGGATCATTATGTGATGTCAACTCCAGTACATTGAGAAAATTCCCATTGTGCGAGTCTCTAATTCTTTGAGAGAATATCGCTTGTTTGCCAAAAACAAGGTCACATCCAGTAGTCTTTCTAGTAATGCAACAAATTTCCTATTACAGATTCCTGAGTATTTTACAGTCTGGTCCAGGTTTCCCAAATGATATCTGAGGCTTTCTTTATCTTCTAAACCAATTGGTTTTGTGCAGCATTTTATTTGTTTAAATTATATTTGATTTACTTGTTTATGAAACTCACACGCTTTGTTTAAAGGACATTTCATATATATATTTAATCATAGGTTGATGTGGAAAAGGGATATGCTCACAGGAGAGATGACGTTAATAAATCCTGATCTCTGCCATGTGTGAACTTTATTCCCTCTTAAAACTTGTTCACATTGGGACTGATGCATAGTCAGCCGTATGCCAGTATGTGTAGAATATTTTGTGGGAAATTGCTCTGCTCACGCCCAAAAAGAGGGCACACCCATGTGCGTCTATGTAGACTTGCGTGATTCTGGCACTTACACCCACCTGAACATGAAGAGACGGGGCAGGAAAGGGATGGGTCATTATAACATTGGCTTAGTACAGTAAAGGCTTGTTCCTGCAATTGTGGCTCATACAGACCTGCAGCAACATTCATATACATCTATTAGGAGGTCTAGCTTTTACAGGTGCAAATACTCTTTGTTGATGATAGCATGCCGTAAACCAGGAACATATGCGGATGTGGATGCATCCCAAGATGTGTACGGCTCTGCATATGGGCGTAAATACATTATTTCTCTGTGCTCTTTCTTTAAACTGCACACAGTGGATGTCTCTTGTCTCTACACATCACCCTTATACTTAACTTTTAGTAAAATAAGAAATGAAGACGCTGACACTTTCTTGAGGTGGCACATTAACAGGTCACCGTTTATTTTTAAATTAATTGTAAAAATTAGTGGCCGAGAAAGTCCACTGCAGTTCAGCTAGCGATTGATGACTAAATCATACTGTTGATGGCCAACTGGCCCTGGATCCACTTAACCAAGAATTAATCCCTTACGGTATGGCTAACACTATGTCTGGTGTAAGTGACTACACCCCCTCGAGGCTTACAATGACCTGCTCTCACTAAGCAGATCAAGGAGTCCTCCTTTCTAAAGGACCAAGAGCCACTGTTACCTGAAAGGGGGCAGTGACCTGCGGCCAATCAGTGAAAAAATGTGCAGTAAAAGAGACAGACTACAGGGAGATAGTGTATATATGTAAAGCCTACGCACTCCCCCTTGCCAGCCATTGGCTGACCTGGGGTCAGATATGTTAACCCATTCAGGTGCTCTTGCATGTTAGAGAAACACACTTGTGATTTTAGTTGCGTTTGTTTCCAGAGCTCTCTTGTCATAAGAGTAATTTAGTTTCAGTTGCAGCCAACTCTGTATCAGCCCCATTACGGTACTGAAAAACAGGAACTACATGCAAAGCTTTTATACCTCAGTTCACATTGTCTTTTATTATAGGTACTTTTACTAACAGAATTGCTTGATTTAGCTTTTATCCTTACGTGTTATTGTGCATTTTGACAAGAAAAGGAATATAAGTTAGAACACAGTACAAACTCTGGAATTGTTGGTGAAAAAAAATATAGAAAAAAGTAGAAACCCTACAATATATAAAGCTACACATAATTGGCAATCACACATGTTGTTCATCTGTTTTCCATTAGAAAATGCCATATGTACTAGAATAACTTGTTCCTGACCCCTGTATTAATCTTGAGGTACGAGGTTATATAAGTTGTTATACCACAGGCATTCAACACTGGATTGTGCTGTAACGTCAACCAACAACATAATCCAAGATGGAAAGAAACGTTTTGAAAGCCTCAAAAATGTATCGCGACCACTATTTGGTACAAAGGATATTTCATGGTTCTGTGGTTGGCAGCAGTCATACAGCCACTAGCAAACAACCTGCACTGTAATTAGTTATTAACATTACAAGACTTCTCCAGGGATCTGTGGCAGCCACTTTCTATGCTTTTTTAGCCATCTTGATTTTTGATCTGAGAGCATAGTAATAATGAGTGGTGTTGGTGATAGGTAGTGAAACCAGGGTGTCACACGCTGGTCCCATAGCTAGGTACTGGCGTTGTGACTTGCCCTTTAAGAACTAAGTTGGTGCTTGCTTTTGCTTCAGAGTCACTACCTTTCCAAAGGTGTTCCTTGTTATGTTGATTGGGACCTCCTTCCGAAGCCTATTGGTCCCAGGGGACTATTTCAATCTCCCGTGATCATAGACTCATTGCCTGATCTTCGTGTTACTCACACTACTGTGGGTTCTGGCTGCATATCTGACTTTCTGTTTATCTCCTGGATACTATCGGTTGCCGAAGTTACCTGTCATCATTGCTCTCCATCGGCTCCGCTGTATGCCAGTTTGTGGTTCATTTACAGGCTCAAGTTACTTGCAGTTGTTCATCTGCACACAGAACTATTTGTGAGTTGTCTGCTACACCTGCGCTCACATTGATTGGCTCAAGTACTACTCTACTCGACTGTCTATGTTACGATATTCTATATTGAACTACAATCAAGTTTTCTTGTCATCTGTGGTTCTATGTCTGGCACGGCTATTATTACTCTGCTGATTATTATTGCTGGACTGTTAATATGAATATATTGCCAAGCCGGGAGCCATTTCCTCAACTCAAGTTGTGTGCATTATCAGCTGTTGTCTATTGGTGATGAACTCACGCTTACCTGTTAACCGGATCATCTGTGACTTGTAGTTCCACGCTCAGTTTGGATTTCGTTATCACGCTGCTACTTCTAGGCAACACCTTATTGCATGTTACCAGTTATATCCAAGTTCTTGGATCAGCCAAGTCTGCATACTACTCTCATTGGACTTTTAGCTGTATCAGTGGTTCACCTTCATCTGCTGTGTGTTTCGTGTAGGATACAAGTGTTCTAATTACCATCTCAGTGTTGAACTGTTATATCGCTTATTTCTCATGCTGTTGCCTTTGGTTGCCAACTGAAGTGACTTCTGTGATTATTATTGTTTTCTATGAACTGCCGTGTGCTCAGCTCTGCTGAGTTGTACATACTTTTATTACCCCTGCTGTTGTACCATCTATTAATATACTAAGTTGCAACACTACCATCATCGTTTGTGTTATTGTTCCCTGTGATGCTCTCAAGTTAAGAACTTCAAATTCCAATGTGTTCTGTCTCCACCACCCTCTTCTATCACCATCTAAGTAGAGGCTGAGGATCCATAATTATTCATAGCCGTGACACAGGGAATGGCAACAACTATCAGCTTTGTCTCAGGTCCCACTGGCCATTTGTTACACACCTGATACTATACTGAAATAAGGTGAAAGTAATACATATGGATACATAACCTTTCATTTGTAACATATGCTCTGATTGTGATGGAGACCTAGGGCTAGATTTACTAAGCTGCGGGTTTGAAAAAGTGGGGATGTTGCCTATAGCAACCAATCAGATTCTAGCTTTCATTTTGTAGAAAGCACTAAATAAATGAAAGCTAGAATCTGATTGGTTGCTATAAGCAACATCCACACTTTTTCAAACCCGCAGCTTAGTAAATCTAGCCCCTAGAATCTTAAACATGCCTTGGAAACCCTTTTCAAACTCATCCAACCATGTTTTTTCCAGAAGTTTTCTGAAATGTTTCTTTTGTTCATGTCATGATGTGCTTCTAGAGCCTTTATGTTGAAAACTTCACACTGATGTTAAGGGTCAAAGGTAGTCAGGTCTATGTTGAGCACGGCTAGACTAAGTGAGACGTAATTGCTAACCAAAGTATTCAAGAAGCTGATGCTAATTATCCCTTTAATCGAGTTGAGTTCACTATGGGGCATTAACTTTTTTAACACTTGAACAGTGCATTGCCAACAACGAAAAAATGAAAGATGCACCAAAGGTGTAATTTGTTTTCACTATGAATCCTACTACAATCCAATAGGTTATAATAGAATCCTATTTCTACAAATCATGAAAAAAAATTATCAAATTCACTGTGAAAAAATGCTAACATTCAAGCAAAACGAATGCAAGTTCTGCAGAATTTCCACGGGACTGTATATAATATGTGGTATATATAGTATGGGGTGATGACAATGACAGCATTTTGTATAATGCATCTATATTTTCTATATTTTTACTTAGAAATTGCGGTTTTGTGATGGGTTCAACAATTTCACATCAGCAAATTGACGGCAACTTTATTTACATATTTGCCGTCTATAGCTTGAGAAGTTTAGTATAATCATATATATACCATAATGTCACTCATCCAGTAGTTTTAATGTCCCTAGGCCACCTTTACATGGAGCACAAGCTGCTGACATGGAGGGGTAGTAGCCAGCAGTTTTTTCCTGTGAAGCTGTCAGCTGCTGCTTGTCAATGTCAGTGATAAGCTTGGGACAGTCGCGCTGAGCTATGATGTCACTGCCCAGCGCCACTCTCCTAAACTGTAGGTAGCAGAAGCTGTCTTGGGGGGGAGCAGAAGCTGTCTGGGACACACAGCATTCAGAGGGGGGAGGAATATGCCACCTAGGCCACCGAAAATGCTTCTGCCAGCAATTAGGGCGAAATAATGACATTTTAAAATTGGGAACATTTGGAGGTACCTTTTAACTTGTACTAAAGTGTGGCATACAGGGCCGGTGCTAGGGTTCTAGGCGCCCTAGGCAAAATTTCAAAATAACCCCCACCCCCTGCGAACACACCAAACACCCACTTCACAGACCCTCACATGATTGACTTTGTGCTTTTGTGTTTAAAATGAAAAGGTGAGCCTTACCTCCTCCAGTGGTCCAGATGCAGTGATGTTTGATGCAGAACGCTGCCAGACTCCACTGCAGACACAGAGTTTCTAAAGGGGAGGTATCCAGGTGTTAGATTTCGGAGCAAACAACGTGACGCAATAAGTCTATGAATTATTCACTTGTTAAAGTAATCCGAATAGATGGCCCTAACATGTCCCTTCATCACACCACTGCCCCCCCCCCTCTGCATCATACCACTGCCCCCTCTCTGCATCACACCAGTGCGCCCCTTGCATAACACCACTGTCCCCCCTCTCCATCACATTAATTTCGTTAATTATACCGTTACACAGTACAAGACATTTACAACCTTACTGAAAGTGAAGAGATGCCAGGAAGGCTTAATTAATCTTTATAGTCAATATGCCTGGCACAATGCTCTCGCCCCATGTTTCAATAAAATTACTTGTTATTTAATTTTTATTTTTTATTATAAAGTACCAATTATTAAATAATTCAGTAGCTAAAAATTGGAAAGCGCTGGAAATGTAAGACAGAAGGCTGCCAATAGAACAAGTGACCTGTGTAATGATTAATAAAATACATATTACCCTTACATCCAGTGGCAGAGGCAGCAAGCCACTGACATATATTGGATACATGAGTGTATCTGGCTTATCTCATCCAGGGGCTCCTTTGCTCCATGTTTTCCTCTCCCTGCAATCTCTGGCAGCAGAGTGCACTGACCCTGGTAAAACCAGCACAGTGACTGCTGCATTCGCCTCATTTCTATCATATAACCAGCTCTCCACCAGATGAAGGGACTTCTCCTTACTATACATGACCGTACAATGCACCAGTGATAACACAGACTAGAGTTTGGGAGACTTTATTTATTCTAGGAATGCGCTAATGCTTACTTTAGACACATACTGGTCTTCACAAACATGTCTGCCACCATAGTGCAGTCTTTTATTACATCGGAATATCAATTACAGTTTTTACACTTCTAGTGTTATGCTGGGGTAAGAGGAGAAGAGGAAAACAGAAAACTACATTATCCAGATCCCTCTGCACTTTCTGGTACCTGGTATAACGTCATAATTCAGATGTTTAACTCCGGGAGAGGTATGTGAGAGCCCATCGGATAAAGCGGTTTGGGACAGAAGTGCGGCAGCGGAGGGGCGCCTGCTGCTGTTTTGTAATGGCCGCCGCCGTCCTCTTCTTAGAACCGCTGATTAGAAAATCTAGCGGTGCCCTGCAGGTCCCGGTGCCCTAGGCAACTGCCTAAGGTTGCCTAATGGGAGCGCCGGGCCTGGTGGCATATAACACTCCCATAATTGTAGAGACACCTCACATGGTTTGGTTTATGTTAACAATTTTATTGTATCAATTTGTTTCTTCCTTTGATGGTAGACAGATTACTGTTATTTTAAGCTGTACTAATGTTACATTTTCTGTTTGAATGATTATATATAAGTGTAGTACAGACCACTTTGCATGTAGTCAATTTTGCCCAGTATTGTATACATTTCTATTACATGTTGTGGTTTTAATTGTACTTATCATTCATTATAAAAAATGTTTCTTAACAGTAATTCATATATATACAATTTAACATATCCTTACAACTGGATAGATTGTAACACCACTAATAAACAAATCAAGTATAGCCGCTTACGTTTGGAATATCAGGAGTCCGCAAGAATAAATTATACTGTAATTCCTGATATGTGCGCTGTTCAGGACCAAGTATGGTGGTATCATATAGCGTTCTCATCAGTCCTGATGCTGAACACAGTTTTAAAGATGACAATTGAATTCTGAAGACCTTGATTGCTATAATAGTTCATAGCTCTTGACATTAAATTGCTGAACTGAGTATGTTCTCTCTGCACAGTAGTTGGTTTTAAGAGTACCGGTTTGCTCCTTCAGAGGACATGGATGCAGGGTCATAACTGTTATTTACTGGGACATATACCCCCGAAAAATGAGCAACCATCAGAAGAACCCATATCAATATTCAATACTGCAGCTCACAAGTCGTGACTCATGAAATTAGCTGATATACCGAGGTGTGTTTTCTTCTGGGTCTTGGGCCCTCAATGCTGCTTGACCCCATGTAAGTTTAATGGGCTCTTTTCTTTCTAGTTGCTCCCTAGCGCTCTGTATCCAGGGGGAACTGTATATATGTAGGAATTCTGACTGTCACACTCCTAATGCAGTAGATAAAACTAGTGGGTAAAACATTGACTAAAAGGTCTGCCTTGGCTTATTTGTCTTTATCTAACAAATATTGCTTTAAATACCCAAATTGTACACTCTCCTGTAAAGCAAATAATCAATTTAATGCATTCGTATATTGTAATAGTATCTTTAGAGCTGCAAGAATATAGGTTTAATTGAAAACACTCCCCTTGCAATGTGTACTTAATGAGGTAGTGCAAAATAATAAACATTATATATTACTGGTTACTTGGTTACTGGCCTATTTCACATGAACAGCAATGCATTGTATATAATATAAGATACAACAGGAAGGAACTACACACCGAGTATATATAAATATGTATATGCTTTATACATTGTTTGACATAAAATAGCCATGAATTATTGAGAAAAGTGAGCCAAGACAGAGCAGGAAAGAATAGAAAAAACCTAGAAACTCAGTAAGTGTCTGCTAATAGCAAAATATGGGAACGCACAGTGCAATTAATTTTACGCAAATGTTCTCACTGTGGGCAAACAAAGGTGCACATGCACTTCTGTTTTTAAGTACACCTGTGCACATTATTCAAACGCTGGATAGTTTTTCTTGCAGATACAGAGCATTTGGGGCTTATGGTAGGCTTGAGCCATGTAGAAAAAGATGCATATTTTGACACAGGTCACCTGTTTTCTACATGATTCAGGGCTACCATAGTTCCCCAAATGCTCTGTATCTGCAAAAAACATCTATCCTGCATTTAGGACACAGAAACAAGTTATCTAAAAGAGGTGAGGGCACTGCAAAAAATTCTAGAGTCAGCTTGATTTAGCACAATTTTACGTGCATATACTTAATGATTTTATAGATCTTAAACGTCCTTGCATTTGAACTATTGTGACTTTCTATAACATTTTCTCCTAGTTTCTATTAGAGATGAGCGCACTCGGATTTCTGAAATCCGAGCCCACCCGAACGTTGCCGTTCCGAGCCGGATCCGAGACAGATCCGGGTATTCCCGCCAATTGCAAAACTGAAACCGAGGCTCTGACTCATAATCCCGCTGTCGGATCTTGCGATACTCAGATCCTATAAATTCCCCGCTAGTCGCCGCCATCTTCACTCGGGCATTGATCAGGGTAGAGGGAGGGTGTGTTAGGTGGTCCTCTGTTCTGCTATATCTCGTGCTGTTCAGTTCTGTGCTGTGCTGTGCAGTGCTGTGCTGTGCCCTGTGTTCTGCTCAGTCCAGTGGTGCTGTGTCCTGTGCTCTGTCCTTCTGAGTTCAGTGGTGCTGCTGGGTCCTGTGCTGTGTCCTGTTCAGTCCAGTGGTGCTGTGTCCTGTGCTCTGTCCTTCTGAGTTCAGTGGTGCTGCTGGGTCCTGTGCTGTGTCCTGTTCAGTCCAGTGGTGCTGTGTCCTGTGCTCTGTCCTTCTGAGTTCAGTGTTGCTGCTGGGTCCTGTGCTGTGTCCTGTTCAGTCCAGTGGTGCTGTGTCCTGTGCTCTGTCCTTCTAAGGGCATTGTTATTTCCCCATTATTCCCAAATTATAAAAAATTTCAAAAAAAGTTATAAAAAAAATAACAAAAAAAGTAATTATAAAAAAAATAAAAATATCCCAAAACAATCCTGCAGTATAAGTCCAGTGGTACTGCAATATTACAAAGTTCACTCATTCTGCAGTATAAGTCCATTGTTGTTACTGCCATATTACAAATTTCACTGATTCTGCAGTATAAGTCCAGTGGTACTGCTATATTACAAAGTTCACTCATTCTGCAGTATAAGTCCATTGGTACTGCAATATTACAAAGTTCACTCATTCTGCAGTATAAGTCCAGTGGTACTGCTATATTACAAAGTTCACTCATTCTGCAGTATAAGTCCAGTGGTACTGCAATATTACAAAGTTCACTCATTCTGCAGTATAAGTCCAGTGGTACTGCAATATTACAAAGTTCACTCATTCTGCAGTATAAGTCAATTGTTGTTACTGCCATATTACAAATTTCACTCATTCTGCAGTATAAGTCCAGTGGTACTGCTATATTACAAAGTTCACTCATTCTGCAGTATAAGTCCATTGTTGTTACTGCCATATTACAAATTTCACTGATTCTGCAGTATAAGTCCAGTGGTACTGCTATATTACAAAGTTCACTCATTCTGCAGTATAAGTCCATTGGTACTGCAATATTACAAAGTTCACTCATTCTGCAGTATAAGTCCAGTGGTACTGCTATATTACAAAGTTCACTCATTCTGCAGTATAAGTCCAGTGGTACTGCAATATTACAAAGTTCACTCATTCTGCAGTATAAGTCCAGTGGTACTGCAATATTACAAAGTTCACTCATTCTGCAGTATAAGTCCAGTGGTACTGCAATATTACAAAGTTCACTCATTCTGCAGTATAAGTCAATTGTTGTTACTGCCATATTACAAATTTCACTCATTCTGCAGTATAAGTCCAGTGGTACTGCTATATTACAAAGTTCACTCATTCTGCAGTATAAGTCCAGTGGTACTGCAATATTACAAAGTTCACTCATTCTGCAGTATAAGTCCAGTGGTACTGCAATATTACAAAGTTCACTCATTCTGCAGTATAAGTCCAGTGGTACTGCTATATTACAAAGTTCACTCATTCTCTGAATTCAGACCAGTTGAGGTTTTTTTTTATTATATTGTGGGGACCACTCCACTACGCAGTCCAGATACTTGTTTGGTGGAATTCAGACCAGTTGAGGGTTTTTTTATTATATTGTGGGGACCACTCCACTACGCAGTCCAGATACTTTTTTGGTGGAATTGAGACCAGTTGAGGGTGATATATTGTGGCCCCGGTACCAAATTGTGTACCGGGACCACTGCACTATGCAGTCCAGAAAGCTACCTCGGTGAAATGTTTTGGACAAAAAACAATATTGTGAGGTGTGAGGTGTTCAGAATAGACTGGGAATTAGTGGAAATGATTGTTAATGAATGTTATTGAGGTTAATAATAGCGTAGGAGTGAAAATAAACCAAATAAACTTGATTTTAACACCTTTTTATGTTTTTTTCAAAATAAATCCGAATCCAAAACCTTAAATCCGAACCCAAAACCTCAAGCAAATCCGAATCCAAAACACAAAACACGAGACACCAAAAGTGGCCGGTGCACATCCCTAGTTTCTATCCCTCCATTTTGATACTACAACATATTCAACCATGTGATTCTTTTTTCTATTTGGGACAGAGGAGATGGAATTAAGGTTCTACTACCTGATTTAAGGTAACTTTGTACTGTACTGTTTTGAACAGTAGCATTTTATATTTATCGTGGGTAGGCAAAACCAGCGTTTCCACTAGGTGAACTATAGCCTAGGGTACAAGAGTTTAAAAGGCACCTAAAACATTGATTGAGGGACATCATGTTATACCATGGGGGCCACCTCTATGCGCACTACGTAGGGCAGCAGCTGGCAGATTCTTACCTGTGAAGTCGCCAACTGATTCTTCTCCATGTTGGTGATGGCTGGTAGTGTAGCCCAGTGTCATAGCCCAGCAACACAATCTGGAAAATTTCCACATCTGCTTCACACAAATTTAAAAGAGGGAGAGGGTGGAGGGTGACCAGGGCGTATGCACTGGACATGTGGGTAACGTTGACTTTGGTGAACTGTAATATGCACAAGTACAAAGCAGCATCCACAATGGTGGAAGCATGGTTAGATTGTGTATAGGCATCAATATTA
This sequence comes from Mixophyes fleayi, assembly GCF_038048845.1. Lineage (NCBI taxonomy): Eukaryota > Metazoa > Chordata > Amphibia > Anura > Limnodynastidae > Mixophyes > Mixophyes fleayi. The sequence continues at coordinate 315,083,797 of NC_134403.1, read as the reverse complement.
TGCTTGAACCGACCAATATGTCAGGGTTTGGAGTTCTATTAAACTCAGTGGTGAGCTTACACCGATCAGCTACAACATTAAAACCACCTGCCCAATATTGTGTAGGTCCGCCTCATGCTGCCAAAACAGCTCTGACCCGTTGGACTCTACAAGATCTATGAAGTTGTCCTGTGGAATCTGGCACCAAGATGTTATCAGCAGATCTTTTGTCCCTTAGATTGTAAGCTTGCGAGCAGGGCCCTCTTACCTCTCTGTCTGTATGTATTACCCAGTATTGTTTTACAACTGTTTGTTCCCAATTGTAAAGCACTACAGAATCTGCTGGCGCTATATAAATAAATGTTGCTGTTGCTGAAGTCCTGTAAGTTGCAAGGTGAGGTTTCCATGGCTCGGATTTGTTGTTCCAGCACATGCCACAGATGCTCAATTGAATTGAAATTTGGGGAATTTGGAGGCTAAGTGAAGACCTTGAACTCTTTGTAGGGTCCCTCCAACCATTCATGAATAATTTTTGTAGTGTGGGAGTTAGCATTATCCTGCTGAAAAATTATGTAAAAGAAAATGTGATTCATCAGACTAGGCCATCTTCTTCCATTGCTCCATGGTTAAGTTTTTTTGCTCACAAGCCCATTGTAGGCACTTTCGGCGAAGGGCAGGAGTCAACATGGGCAGTCTGATCGGTCTGCCGTTACACAGCCCCATATGCAGCAAGCTGTGATGCACTGTGTGTTCTGACACCTTTCTATCATAGCCAGTATTAACTTTTTCAGCAATTTGTGTTACGGTAGCTTTTCTGTGGGATTGAACCAGGTGGCCTAGCCTTCGCTCCCCATGCACATTATTTATCTTGGATGCCCATGACCCTGTAACCGGTTCACAGATTCTCCTACCTTGGGTCACTTTTTCTTTAGGTACTAACCACTGCATATCAGAAACACCCCACAAGACCTGCCGTTTTGGAGATGCTCTGACCCAGTCATCTAGCCATCACAATTTGGTCCTTGTCAAAGTCACTCAGATCTTTATGCTTGCCTGTTTTTCTGTTTCCAACACATCAACTTCAAGAACTTACTGTTCACTTGCTGCCTAATATATCCCACTTCTTGCCAGGTGCCATTGTAACAAGATGATCAATGTTATTCACTTCATTTCTCCATGGTTTTAATGTTGTGGCTGATCAGTGTATATGGAATTGTATAGAAATGTATAGACTAGAGTATAGAAAATCGGGAGCAAACAGTGGATTTGTTTTAACAATTCTATAGTGATGGTTTTAGAATTCTTAAATATCTACACTTTTTACTTACAAGTTTTTGTTTACTCTACTGTTATAAATATATAATAATACCAAATAAAGGGATTTTCAGGTAAAATCTGGTGTTATAATATCATGCCCTCTATTATATCTTAATGTTAAAATATAATATTGACAAGCATGTATGCTTTGAAATTATAATAGTTTTGTGACCATCCTGTGGAAAATTAAAACCTGTCTAAAGTTTGCAGGATACTTCACTTACTTTACTGGTTCTTCTATTCGTTCTGGTTTTTGTGCTTAGATTTGTTAAGTGTCCTTGTCACTGAGTTGGCTTTGGTGGATGTGCCATTGGCGGCAGTGTGACCACCATTTGATCCATGCCCCTACCGCCCCTGCTCCCTGTGTTACATGACAGGAAGGGGGGGGTGACATCTCCTGCAAACTTTCATGTGGGTGTGTGGCGCCACTCCCCCAGCCCATCACTGGCAGTGAGAAGCATCAGCACACAGTTTCACAGGCACATGCTTCTCCTCCATGCCACTGGTTGGGGCTCCATGTGGGGCAACTGCGGGTACATTAAAAAGACTGGATGAGTGACATTATGGTGGTGGGGGCAGCATAAAGCTCAGAAAACTAGAAAGATAAAAAGAGAAATGATTGCTGCTACTTAATGACATACACAAAGACACAATCACGAAATGCCTCCTGATATAGTCACTGTGAGGAGAAATCCATGGGCAGTGTGGGAAAAGACATACGTAATTTATAACGCTAACTTAGTATATTTTAGGCATGCATCTTGAAATTATGGAAAACCCCTTAACTGGAAAAACCCCAATTATCAAACATTCCAAATAATATGACAAGAAAGTACATAAAGACGAACACACTTAAACAACAGACATGTGGGCATTTCTTTAGCTTAACACTTACATTAAGGGGTTAAATTATGCCCTGGGACAGGCCGACCAATAGGAAGAAAGTGGGAGGGCCATGGCATATTATATAAGTCCCAGGGAAATTCTATAGGTTCCAGTCGGTTTTACCAGATCACTGACAGAGGGAGACACAGAGAAGGATTTGTATCTGTTTTTCTCTTTCCTGCATCTTAACTGTAGTATGTTTCATCCATCTAGTTAATATTCACTGTGCTCCTTTAACCCCTTCTTTATTTTCTGCTTTCCCCATCTATTTTCACCGCACCAAAAGTTCTTTACCCCCTCCCTTTCCACCCCTCCATACATAGACTCCTCGCCCCTTCACCCCCAACGCAGTTTTTCAAGGCACCGCACCATGCCCCTTCCAAAAATAAGCATTACCTGTCCCCGCCATCTCCGGCCCTCCCCCTCCCCCATCCAGTTCCGCGACGGCCATATTAGTTCTCAAACCCCAGCGCAACAGGCGCTATTCACCCCAGCACTCCTTCCCCCACTGGGGAACTCACCTTGGAGCGACCTGATCCGGCCTCAGCTGTCCACAGGAGAGGCAGAAGTGGTGCGGTGACGTCGTGCACCCCTCTGGTCCAGACAGTGAGAACGGGGGGTCACACGCATGCGCACTTCTCGGCCGTCATCTCGGTCGGCTAGCCAGGATATTGTGGGCGCTTCCAGCAGTCAAGTGAGCCACAATGTAGAATCCAGCAGGTGAAGGGGCTCGCATTGCCGCTCTGCCAATGCATTTAGGGGGAGCTCTCCTAATAGATCACCTCCTAGTTCCACTGTAACAAGTCAGATTCATTCCCAGATTTTGCCACTAGGGGGAAGAGTTTTACAAGGTTGCAACGTAGAACAGTTTTGCATTTAACCCCACCTATGCCGGCAAGAATTTAGGGCAGTAGTGAGCTGCCTCGTCCTACACTGCATCAGTTATATTTTCCGTCTAGCCTTTTTCTGCCCAGTAATCCCAAGGGATCGGCCTGGTTTGCCCGGTTCTATGACAACCCTCCCCTTGCCAGGAAATCCCTTTATTGCAATCAATCACATTTGGAACAGGAATAACAATTAAACAGGCGGGAGCAAGACCAACAAAGGCAGGTCGACCACAGGGTTTCGTTTATAAATACCCCACCACGCAGCAGACTTGTACCCCTTATGATCTTACAAACGCTCAGTCAGAGTTCTTGCGCGGGTCGTTTTTTCTCACCACCCAGGAATGATGACTTTAGAAGGTCCAGGGGCAGCAGCAAACACAGCATATTTCAACCACTATTTTCACAGGCCGCAGAATGGCGTGACCCCCCTTATTGGAAACCTCATCAATTTTCCACAATTTTTCAGGATGCCCCCCCTCAGAGTCGGATTACGTTCCACCCTACATCCAAAATGATAGTCGATTACCACCATACTAGTCACGGTGAATTGTTCCAATTACCATTCTACATAGGTGAGGCAACCTCTGCTGCTTTGCAGGCTCTTCTGCAGCAGCTATTAAAACCCTGGGTCAATGGAAATTAACCACATATAAAAAATACATCAGGCCGAATGTTTGAATTATAGCGTCTTTGTCTCTTCCTCTTCACTTACTCTCCCTAAGTAGTTACCCATGGCTCCTCCGCTTGTCGCTATTACGCGAGGGCGTGAAGGGATTTTTCCCGTTTTTTTCCCTGGATCAAACGTCTTATTAGGGGTGTGCCTCCGGGGGGTTTTCTGGTTTTTACCTTCACATGGGTGACCTCCCCTTTTCCCTTTCTATTCCCTAATCCCCTTACTTCACTGCTAATGACTAATACAGATGAACTAGGTTTCTCCATGCAACAAAGCATATTGGGCAACATGCTGACTTGAAATAATTTGTTCCACAGGTGTCCTGAAAAAAACAACAATCATATGGATAGTAAGGCATTCATACATTTTCTGGACGGCTGAACACAACAAGGTCTTAGACCAATCTGAATTTACAATGCCCGTGCAGATATATTGGTTAGGCAAGCGAGGGCTCTGTTGGCGCAACCTGCTTCCCAGGCTGAACAAGCTAATTGAGAAATGGGGCCCACCAGACATATTGGTTGTACATATGGGGGGAAACCATCTTGGGCAGGGTAACTCCCTTGATTTAATCATAAATAAATGGCAGGACCTTCAAGTCATTAACAACAAATGGCCGACCACAGTGGTAATCTGATCCTCAATAATCCCCTGATTAAGCTGGAGAACAAACATCCCCTAAAGACTATGGGTAACCTTGTCAAGAAAGTTAACCGTAAAAAAGACAGTTCATTGGGTGGTTTCGCAATTGAGCACAAATGGATATCCATAGATCAAGTCCATTTATACCGTAAGGCCAGTGTTCACCTCACTACAGTAGGTTTGGATAGATTTATAAATACCATTTATAGCTCAGTGGGATTGGGCTTTAGATTCCAGGGTGGCGGGCTGTTGGTCCGTTAGACGCCAGTGGTGGTAGGAAAGGCACTGTGGACAGCGGCTGGTAAATACGGTGCTAATGCTGATTGGTCTCAGGTCACTGCCTCTCTCGAGGTAAAGTGACTCTTTTTGTGTGAGGGATCCCTTAGCCTGCTTAGAAGCAGGCCATTGTGAGTCGAGAGGGGGTGTCACCTATCGTCAGATTTAGTGCCGGCCAAGCACTTTGGGCATATCCCCGGTTGGTTAAGTGGATTCAGGCCCAGTTTGCCATCCACACTTGGTTCCGGTTATCAGCTCGTTAGCTGTCCCGCAGTGCACTTTCTCCGCCACCAGTTAATAAACTGTGACCTAATTTTGCCACATATATGGTCTCCGTATCTTTATTTAATTAAGATAAGTTAAGTACAGTAATCAAGGTATAGAAAAGGTAAGAATAAAGCATCCAGGTTATGTTGTTTATAGCTCCCATATTTGTACATGTAGAAGAAACAAATCTTTAACCGCTTGTATTTTGTGACAGTATTTAATGTACATTGAAATAACAATTATAGCCACAAGTCTATCCAAATATTTTATATTTACTTTTCTTTACTACTGGAGATAGAATTGAGTGCTTACAGAAGGATATTACTTGACCCATGTGGAACAAACTGCTATCACACTATTGGTCACCATTCCGAGTGACATCATACCGACACTGCAACAGCGACATAAATATTCTGAAGACTATGAGGCACGCATTAAATAAATGCCGGCATTTTCTATAGTCGCAATTGATAAGACCTGTCTCGGAAATGTTTTGTGTCTGTTTAATGGCAAGTCTATATTTTTTTCATGTCGCCCTCATAGTCTTCGATATATTTATGTTGCTTTAGCCAGTGTCGCAAAAATCTTAAGTGAAGAAAAGTTCCCAACCCCACACTATAACCTAAGCGAAACAATAGCTTCTGAACACACACACACACACACACACACACACACACACACACACCTCCTAGGGCTTTAGCTGTGCAGCCTGTGGAGCAAGGAGTGTTCCATAGGTTGAGGGGGTACCCCAAGAGACAAACCTGGAAATAAGAGCCTGTGTTTTGTGACAGTTTTTAACATGCAATCTGAAACAACATATATTGCCTTGTTTTACTATTTTTACCTCCAAAACAATCAGTCAGTAAATTTTTTAGAAAACACTGGCATTGTTCATTGGAAAAGTGAAGCTCTCTGCAAACTAATTCACAAGATTTCCATTCATCTGCACAGGGGACTATGTAAGACTTAAACCAACATTATTTAAAACAACTGTTGAACCTTTCAGTGTGTATATAAGTCCTGGATTCTGTATCAGCTTTTTTTCTCATGTCACTAAGACTAAGAAAATCTGTTTGTGACAGCACACCTGTTGTGATGTCATTTCCTTTTTTGGAAATGCACACAAGTATTTCTACATATCATAAAGCTTAGTAGTGAGAGGAAATGCTGTACTCCGCTTCTACATCTTCAGTCACTTCCAATGCTCATCAGTAACCATAGCTCTGTAAAACAACAAACAAAAAATTCCACCAAGATAATCAGAAAATAAGATCTTCTTTGATCTCTGAATGATAGTTGCTCCATTTTTTTTTTTTGCAAAAATCTTGGGAGTGTTTGTTTTAAAGACAGCTTTCAGATTTTATCGGGTAACATTCAGTTCCGAACATTTCACCAAGACCAAAGAATCTTTTGTCCATGTTGTTAATTCAGTTCTTATGTCTAAACTTTCAGTCTAGTCGTTTTCTTCTCTTTCCTTTTATATTTTAAACTCCTATTTCCTTAGCTGTTGTTGTGGTCAGCTAGATGGGTGGCGTTTGATATCTTTGAGTCATCATTCAGAAGATGCCTTTGATATATTATGGCATAAACTTCTTACCATGTAAGCATGGCTGCTTGATATTTGAATTTTTGTATTATTCATTTAGTGCTGTTCTTTTCCTACAGTGCTGGCTGGTGAGCAGACGGTCACTGTGTCAGCTAAGTTAAAAGTCCTTTTCTTTCTAACTGTTATATTTCGCACAACGACATATGAAATAATTTAACCTGTGCATATTCTGTTTGGTATGTTGTTCTTACATAAACAAGCTCAGAATTTTGGAGAACTGTTTCTAAATGCTTGGTTTGGAGGGGCAAGGGGCTTGGCCAATGGATCATAAGAACAACCTTTATATTTTAACGCAAACTAATTGACGTCCTGTTTCCTGCTTTGGCAATGTGCCCCCCTTCATAATTTAGTAGAAATTATCTTCTATCCACCCTGTTGTGTGTGTCTGTGTGTGTGTGTCTGTGTGTGTGTGTATCTACCCATCTATATATATATCTATACATATATATATATATATATATATATATATATATATATATATATATATATAGATATATAGATGTAGATAGATATATATAGAGATAGATATATATATATATATATATATATATATATATATATAATTTTTACTTATTTTCTTTAAAGAAAAATTAAATGTTTTTGAGTGCACTTGTGTTTGATGTCCATGTTGGAAGTCGTGGTCCCATGTAGCTATACACTTCACAGTTTATAATGCTATCTTTTAAAGCGGTTAATGGATTTTAGGCCCTGGAGTCTGATACGGCCTCTGGGTGTTTTTCTTGAACTTTTCCGCTACATTGGCAAAATGTTATTTTAGACAAATGTGTTTTTCTAGAAGGTCGGAATATACATGTCAGACATGAAGTCATACTATAGAATGTGTATTAGAGCTGTAGAAACCTCCAATCACTAGTGTCTGTTGGATCACTGATTATCTTGCAATTTAAAAGTCATGGAAGTGACCTCAGTACAAGTTCCATAGTGCACCCAACCCAAATCACAGCTTCCCAATAGGAGATCTGGACTGCCTGGTTATTCTGGGCTTCTTTTTATCAAAAGCTCATTTGTCAAAAACAGTGTTCAATCTGACAGAACGTGAGAAAACGTGGCGAGACTAGTGCTGGCTAGACTGCCAGATCAGGTACATCAAAATTTTGCAGTGTGACTTGTAAATAGAGATATTCACTGAACCCGTGTTTTAGTTTTGGATCTGGATTAACTTCGTGTTTTGATTTTGGTTTTGGCACAACCGCCCTTGTGTGTTTTGGTTTTGGATCCCGATTTGTTTTCTAAAAAACCTATTTTTTATTTTTTTTATAAAATCACATAATTTGGCTCTTTTTTTGTTTCTACATTATCATTAACATCAATAACATTAATTTCCAGTTATTTCCAGTCAATTTTTGTCAAGTGACAAGAACACTACTACTCCTGTTTCTGTGTGAGCAATGGCACTTTATCTCCTGGGGAGGGAGGCATTTATAAAATCCAAAGCCTGCGAGATCCGACAACGCCACAATGACGTTTTGCCTCGATTTAGATCCGAGGACGCGCAAAAGTACTGAGCCAGCTCGCGAGCCTACTCGCATCCCCTAAGTTCAGGTGGGCTTGGTTTTCAGAAAGCTGAGCCTGAGCATCTCTACTTGTAAAATCTCATTGTCTGTAGACAAAGCAGATACAGGTTGCAGTACTTCCTAGGGGGCAATGGAAAGAATATTGTGTGAACATAGAGAGCACCATATTATTAACATTATAGTGATGTATACTGTGTGTATGTAATATGTATGTATGTATGTGTGTGTATATATATATATATATATATATATATATATATATATATATATATATATATATAATCAGGAAGAGGTTAAAAGCAATAAGTCTGAGGTTGATCTGTTATTATGAATGTGTGCTGCAAGTTGATGTTAATGCTTTCTCTGGGAATGAGTTAATAGCGCTGGTCTGGAGTGAGTGAGAGTGAAGGGGCTGAATGGCTCTCACATTCCCTGCGTGGGAGAGCATGGCTGGGCTATGAAGTCTTTCCCTGCTCTCTAGCCTTTTAAGGACTTCTTGGAATCACATACTTTGCATTTTTAGGTCTGATGCAGAAAACGGAGCCAAAATTACAGTATTCTGTCTGCAAGCATGGTCAGTCCTAGCATTCTAAGCACATTGCACACATGTATCCCATACAGCCAACATACAAAGACAGGCTCAAGAAGAGATTGATATAAGCTGAATAAAGGTACAATGTACAATATATATATATATATATATATATATATATATATATATATATATACACACATACACACACAGTGGGTGGATTCAAATAAATTAACAGTGCCGGTTCACTGCCCTAATGACCGTTTTAAGTATACAAAAAGATATACCGACAGGTAGTTTAATATTTTATGCATTTAATACTCACCACAGTAGTGCCCCTATTTCAAATTATGCCACAGTAATGACCCTCTTCATCACACTCTGACATGCTGCTTTTGCCCCTCAAAACACTCTGCCATGCTGCCTATGCTCCCCCTTTCACACTCTGCCATGCTGCCTGTGCTCCCCCTTTCATACTCTACCATGCTGCCTTTGCTCTCCCTTCACTCTGCCATGTTACCTTTGTTCCCGCTTGCTTCCGTTCCATCACTCACCCTTTCTATCGGCATTTTTCTTCCCTTTTATTATCTTCCCTTCTTGCTTCTTGATTGTAGACTCCTCCCTATGCCGCTCCTCACTGAACATCGGTCGAAAAAATGGCTGAATCGCATCACTGTATGTGTGTATGTATGTGTGTGTGTATATATAATATATATATATATATATATATATATATATATATATTTTTATATCTATATATATATATATATATATATATATATATATATATATATATATATATATATATATATATATCTATTCAAATTCCCCAGTGTTTTACAGCAATTTTTCTGGCTGTCAAAAGTCATATTTGTCAGCAGTATAAAAACGAAATATTTAGCACTCCAAGTGCTTTTGGGGTGTTCCATATTCCCCAGTGTTTTACTGTAATTTTTCTGGCTGTCAAAAATCATATTTGTCAGCAGTAGCTAAAAAAATATTTTGCACTCCAAGTGCTTTTGGGGTGTCCCATATTCCCCAGTGTTTTACTGTAATTTTTCTGGCTGTCAACAGTCATATTTGTCAGCAGTATAAAAAATTTTTTTTAACACTCCAAGTTCTTTTGGGGTGTCCCATATTCCCCAGTGTTTTACTGTAATTTTTCTGGCTGTCAAAAATCATATTTGTCAGCAGTATAAAAAAATAAATATTTAGCACTACCAGTGCTTTTGGGGTGTCCCATATTCCCCAGTGTTTTACTGTAATTTTTCTGTCTGTCATAAGTCATATTTGTTAGCAGTATCTAGCTAATGCAATTTTGGCACTACAAGTGCTTTGGTCTCATTAAAATGGATTCAAAGCAGTCCACATATGAGCAGAATCAGCAACCCGGTTCTGTCACCAGTCCTGATGATAGTGTTCCCAGTACGTCATCTGGGAAAGGCGATGTCAAAGTACATAGTCTTTTTAAATCAGGGAAAAAAACACACACCAAAAAAAATTTACCGTGTTGAAGCGAAAAAGAAGTGTAACTGAGGAAAAGTTAAGTGCCGATAAAAAATAAATTGCCAACATGCCATTCTACACACGAAGTGGCAGATCCAAAAATGTTACCGAGCCTTCTTGTATGGTCACTCGTGACCAAGCAAGACCAAGTAATTTCGAGTCTAAAAGTGGTGCACAACTACTGTTACGCGTCAAAGCCGAGCTGCAAGAAAACAGTGAGGAAGTAAAGGATAATGTATGCTCTGAATCAGAAATGACAACAATCCCTGTGGAGAGTCCATCCAACAGTGGTATGTCTAATCGTGAGCATTCTGTTAGTGTACCCATAAAGAGGGGCCCTTTCAGCAGGTCTGCTGATGTGTGCCTGAACAGCCCGAGTGTAGCCGGTGATACACCAAGTGAGGATGACACTTTGGAATTAGAAGAGGATGAGGGGGAGATTTGGGTAGCCGACGAGGGCGCTGATGAGGATGCGGTTGATTGTGTAAATCCTGCACCAGTGGCAGCAGTTCTGGCACGTGAGGTTCTGGCACCAATTTGCACTTTCCAAACACAAGCAGAGATGACACAGGTTGCAGACCACAACAGTTTGACATCTGGGCTGGTTTGAAGGATTTGACAAAAAAATGTGTGACCTTGCCCATAACTGCAACCAATCCTACTATTAACATGCAAAGGATGGTGGAGGGCCTAGCATGGATTAAATTGTATTTTTCCTAATTTGCACTAATACGGTTTGGGTGTAATATACCCCCAAAGTCGAGTGCTCATAGCTCACTCAGAAACAGGAGAGGTGGCAGGGTTCAGTGCTAATCTTCCTCAAACAATACTAATTCATCCCACCATCATAGAAGTCTGTGTACTATGATGAAATTGCCAATAATGGCCTTCGAAATGGAGTTAGTAGTTAATTTTAGGGCAGAGCTGTCACAATTTTTGGCCAATTCTTTTACAGCAGAGCAAATATAAAAATGTTGTTCGGAATCATCTGCATCACCACTGGGTGTCTTGGGAAAGCAATTTTTTGTACAACAAGTAGTTGCCAGAGAAACTGAAGGAGAAGATGTCTAAACAAGATGTTGATAGGTCTTGGATCCTTGCGAAGCAAATTATTTTGTCTACAATTAAAATATAGTTAGCACATTTACTTTGTTTTATGTCACACGTTAAATTTCTGTAGCTCCTTGTCAAAATGTATTATTAAGGCAATCACTTGACTCAAGCTAACCGTGTCCGCACTCTCTTCACAGGTGACTACTTCGCTGGACTAAAGTACATTCCCCTCAAATGCTAGTCTTCTTGCAGCTGCTGCATTCTCCTACATGCTGTTGCAGAAAACAGACATTGCCCCTACATTTTTCCGGACACAAACAGCATCTCCTGCATGTAATTTTTTTAAAGTTCTGTAACACCAAGTTGATTGTGTGTGCAAAACAGGAAATGTGATGGAATTCAACCCCGCTGTAATGCTTGAACAATATTGGGGTCGTCATCAGAAATGACATATCCTCAGGAGAGTCCAAGCAGGATTAGCCATCTTTCAATGACTTCCCTTAGTTTTTGGAACAGATTATCAGCTGTATGCCTCTTAGTGAAGCTGCTGATACACAGAGTAGCCCACTTCTGAAAAATGTGACGTACTTAGTTACATGCTGCTGCTGTCCCTGCTGGTGAAGGCGAATCACCAACCCAGTGAGTGGGCTGTCCCAGTCATATAATCTTTACTTTGCCCAGTTCTGCTTGCCCACATATCTGTGGTTAAGTGTACAGTGGGTAGAATGGCATTTTGTAGCCCAATGATTAAATTTTTAAGAACTTTCTGGTAGAGGTGACGAATAGCTTTTCTAGTAAAATGGTGTCGTGATGGAATTTGGTAATAGGGACAAGTAACTGTCTAAAACCAGCTGCATTAATAATGGACATTGGGCGCAGATCTAATACTAGCATAGTCCTTATTGCGTCTGTGATCCTCTTTGCGACTGGGTGACAGATTTCATACTTGCTTCCTCTTGCAAAGGATTGTTTAACTGTATATTGTTGCTTCTGGGGATATTGATGATGAAGGTGTTGGGGGGTAGATTGCAGGTGCTGGGATGTAGATGAGAGAAGGGAGGCAGATGATGCTGGAATGCTTGTTGTTATTTTTTTTAACCTAAGTTTCTGATTTTTCCAACAGCTTTCCAAGAACTCACTGAAAAATGACATAACATGGATGAGGATCCCAGATGGTTAAGGTCCCTACCTCTACTGAGTGTGGCTTTTAAAAACGCTACAAATGGATAGACGACTGTTGTCAGGATTTCTGTAAAAATAATTCCACACTTAAGAGGTGGATTTTTGGTCTTATGCCCAGGCATGACAATGGCCTTTTTTATTATCACTGGCAAGAACTGCAGCAATTTTTCTTTAAAAGTGTATGAAAATCATATTGTGACCTAGGAGGTGGTCAAAATTGAATGGAAATGACTGGAAATTAGTGTTAGTGAGGTTAATAATAATGTAGGTACAAAATAATACCTAAATTATGTTATTTTAGGCCAAAAAAATGTAATTTTTTTTAACAAATTGCAAAACAAAACCAAACAAAACCAAAACCAAAACACGCAATGGCGGTTTGGCAAAACCAAAATACGACTGTAATCCAGATCAAAAACCAAAACACGGGGGTTAGTGAGCATCTCTAATATGTGTATATATATATATATATATGTGTATGTATATGTATGTATATATATATATATATATATATGTATGTATATGTATGTATATATATATATATATATATATATATATATATATATATATATATGTATATGTGTATGTATATATATATATATATATATATATATATGTATATATGTATGTATATATATATATATATATATATATAAATATATATGTGTATGTATATGTATGTATATATATATATATATATATATATATATATATGTATGTATATGTGTGTATGTATACAAAGATTAAGGGAATAAGCACATCTGAAAGACAAGTGACATATTTCTATGTTGGCCATGCATATGTATGCATGTGTCTATAGGAGAATATTGTAACTGTAATTGTACAGGACAAATTAATAGATATATGTTTATATAAAATGAAAAATGTATGGGTATTTATTTAAAAAAAATCCAATAATTTAAGTGTGTATATACAGTACGTTTCAATGTGTAAGAAGGTGCAAATATATGGGTAGTTTAATGTGCATATGTAGGTGCAAGTATATGCATGAGGAGGAAATGTATGTAATAAAAAAATGTGTGTTCTTATAAACAGCAAAAGAATAAATGTTTAATATATAAATAAGGAAAATATATATTAATAATAATACAGTGGTCACAGCTGTTCATAATACAAATGTTCACTATTTTCCCTTTATACTGTAGCATACCTGTGCTACCCATAGGTGTAGAAGTCCTGTAGGCTGGCGGAGTAACAGATTGGCTTCCCATGACGGGATGTTGTATATGGACTGGTAGTTGACAAAATATATATGATTGGACTGGCCTGAAATGTCTTTGCTCCTGTGTGTGGCAGGATTGTGTTAATTCAGTGTCTGGTGTGAGATTCCCCCTTGTTGAGCTACAAATGATGTAATACACCAAACGTTTCATCTCAATTTACATTTCTCTACTTGCATTTCTCATTTTTTTTGCAAGATTTGTTTCTAGTGGATAAAATTTGTCTGGTTCTTGGACATCAATTGGGTTGCAGACTCTATCATCTTGCTTGTGAGCTCATCACTTTGCTCTTGATCACGGATCCTTGTTTTCCCTCCTGTTACTTTGATGCCATTGTAGCTGTGTGGTTAGATCTGTGATGTTCTGACTGTCTACTTACTGTCAGCTGGCTGGCATGCATTGTTGTGCCATGTTTCTCTGCCACATCACAGAATCTGACTTCAGATAAGATATCAAGTTGTGTAATGAAAACAGAATGTAAACTAGTTAGTATAACATTACATACATGTACCAATTTAACATTTAAACAAACTTTCTCTTTCAGTTTCATGCAACAGTTGAGCAATAACAAGTTATTGCTAATATTTTGAAAGTCTTTGGAATTTCCCAAACTCTGGTGGTGCCATTGATGGCAAACATTTTAGAATTATGCCCCCCTCAAAAAGTGAATCCTATTACTATAAAGGATTGTTCAGCATTATTCTGATGACCATAGTGGATGCAAACTATGAATTCCTATTTGTGGAAATTGGAAAAAATGGGAAGGTATCAGATGGCGGGACATTGGAGCAGACTCAAATGAACTTAATTTGCCAACACAAAGTGAAATGAAAAATGGACTAAATTGTGTTATTGTAGCTGATGAAGCATTTTTACTACACACCAATGTCTTGCTTTAGAATTTTTCATTCAGCTATAAATCTGTGCAGTAGGTCAAAATACCACAACTTGGGCACATACACATCCTCAGTCCCTGCCCCTGATTTTTTGGGGACCTCAATCTAATTAAGTTCTTTATTAAAGACAGTCCTCAGGTTCTGTATCTTCCCCTTTACCCACTCTACATTTTCTCTAGGACAGTGTAGAAGGCACACTTTCACAACGTCTACCAAAGCCGCACTCCTCTTCTGCCTATTTGAGTATTCTTTGGATTTTATTTTCCACAAGCAGGTATGGGATCTGCAGGCCTCAATGAAGTCCCTCATGAGCTCCACACTTCTGTCAGATGCCATGGCAAATTATTTCCTTAAAAAAAACAGCCATATATATTGTCATATTTACATATACACACACACACACACACAAAAAAGGGAAACATCTAGTGGTATAAATAAAAAACACATATATAGTCTCAAATTTACATATACTGCACAAAACAAAACATACAAACATTCCAGTGCTATAAAATAAAAAGACATTTACTATCTTATTTAACGTAGACACCCATAAACAAAAACTACAGAACGTCTCATGCTCTAAAGTACGTACCTTGCTGTAACAGCGATGAAATCAGGTAAAACATTTGTTGTATTCATTTGTATGCTATATAAATTTCAGGGCAAATTATTCCGACACATCTGCAAGCACAATGGGCCTGATTCATTAAGGATCTTAACTTGAGAAACTTCTTATTTCAGTCTCCTGGACAAGACCATGTTACAATGCAAGGGGTGCAAATTAGTATTCTATTTTGCACATAAGTTAAATAATGACTGTTTTTCATGTAGCACACACATATCAACTTTAAATTTCAGTGTACAAATAAGCTATCAAGTATTTGTGTGCTACATGATCAAACAGTCAGTATTTAACTTATGTGGAAAACAGAATACTAATTTGCACCACTTGCATTGTAACTTGGTTTTGTCCAGGAGACTGAAATAAGAAGTTTCTCAAGTTAAGATCCTTAATGAATAAGGCCCATGGTTATTATACACGAATACACGTTCACCCACAATGCTTCACTCTGCAACTGTAGCTGCCGTGATTGGTCCATACCAACTGCAAACACCCATGTCTGTGCCTATAAAATTACAGAGGAGCCAGTCTGCTGGCGGCGGCACAAGAGAAGATGGTGGATGAGGAACAGGTGCAGGAGAAAGGTGACAGAAGTGATGGAGGAGTGGAGGGGGATGGAGAAGGATTGCAATTAAAGGACTTTAAAAGAGCAAAGTCAATGAGCCCAAGGGAAATGGAGATGATGGTGAGATTGCTGGACCAGCACGACTACAACTGTCAAAAGAAAATACTGAAAAGGTAATCACAGAAAATAAATGATTATGCAGAAACTCATAAATCACCTTAGAGATAAACTTGATAAAAAAAAAAAAGGACAAAATTCCAAATCCAAAAGCGGTGGTTCGACTTAAAAAATAAAGGGCAAAGAAGGCTTTTGAGAATCCGAAAGAACATATAAAAAGGTGAGTACTCAAAGGGGTTATTAAAAATAGTTAGTAAACGGTGTTAGTAATTAACAGTAACAATAACGATTAGTTTGATTAATAAAAGTTTGACATCTATTTACAAAATGAAGAATGCACGATGAAGTGTGCTGAAGATGCTGTAGCGATTATAATACAATAAATTACAGAGATAGGAATTACAGAAATAAAAGAAGAACTTAAAGAAGGTAATTAAAAACTGTTAAAAAATGGAAAAAAATGTGCACCCAGGTCCGTTATATTAAAAAATAGTCTCTATATTTCAGTTGGTATGGACCAGCTTGGCAGTATGCCTGGCCAGACCCAAGAGGGACATCAGCATAAAGTGCTTTCACCAAGTGATTGTTCAAGGTTAGCAAATGGTAGCAGTCCCTCTGGTACAAATGAAGTACGAAACGAAGAGAGACACCTCTGTCTGCGCTTTCTAAATGCCTGTTCAACTAGCTTGGCTTCAGATGTAGGATCAGTTCTCCAGAATGATCCTTTTCCGGGCTCTTCGATAAAAATAATTAACATAACTTGTCCTTTCTTCATATAGATACTATCGTCATATCTGACGAACGTTCGTGTGGAGAGACGGATGCACCATGCAGTAATATTTATAGCCCTTCCGTTGATGGAAAAGGTGTGGTCGAGAAGATGGAATAGCTGAACGAATATTTTAAAGAATTGAGGGCTAACATCAGTGATGTTAAGAAAAAACTTCCACAAACTGGAGAAAAATTACCTGAAATCATTAAATACGTTAGTGGATTAAGGAGTTCTGCTATTTTTGTTTTCTACATCCATTTTTACTGGATATTATTTTAAAATTAATGCTATTGATAAAAACGTTGTGGTTTATTGGGTGCACATGCAAGAAAGATAGATTTCAAATAAAAGCAAAACCAATTAACATGTTCAGTACACATCTATGGTCTTTGGGAGACACACAGGGTGGATGCAGGTGAAAAATTATCCAAGGTGACATATGCAATACAAATCTATATAAATTGCTTCCTACTCAGCCATTACTTTAAGAAATTTCTATACACATAGAGGTTTTAATGGCCATAATATGTACAATCAACAGACATAAATATATGAATATTATGCCTTTGTATTTTAAAAATAATTACAAATAATTACATATAATAATACAAAATCAAATAGATGGACACATCACATCTGTCAATAAATGATACATTAATGAGAATATGTATTTTCATGTGTGATAAGAATACATGTTGTATACACTTGCATACAGGAACACATAAATATCATATGGAGCATGTAAAACAGGTCTATTATTGCTTTTCCATTAAAAGCACATTATTCCCATCTGACTGACGTTCTGACACCGCACCACTTGGGAGAAATAGAGACAACACCATAAATAAAAATATACACGCCCAGAAAGGCGTTACTGTTTGAAAAACTATCCGCAGTTAGTCGAGCAATTGGTTATGATTTCCTAACACTGTAAGATCGGAAGGTGGTTGGAACGAGATCTAAAGTTCTGCTGAACAATTAAAAGAAACAACGATCGGAACTTCGGAACAACTGTTGTTCATCATTTAACTATACACACGAATGCGATATTGACACGAATGGTAGTTTATCGCTCAATTGGCCCAATATTTGGCTGAAAAACCTGTAGTGTGTACCTGCATTACACATCAGTAGCCTGCCTCCAACACTCAGCAGTCCACTAAATGATTCCTTTTCCAATTAGAATCGTTACAGAACCCAGCTGGGCTCAGCCTCAGGATGACATAACACCTCTCTCAGGTGTTACCGCTAACCTCCAGTACTGATGACACATGCAGGGAATCACCAATCAACCAGCCACTACTAGAACCTGTACAGTGAACTCCTCGGTGACTGAGTATCAATTGTGTCCAATTTCGATACTCCAGCTCCAGGACTATATTAGGAAGTATAGCTGCTATCCGTGTTTCTTCAACTCCAGTGCCCAGTCTCCCCGACAGCAGCAGGTCCATACCCACATTTCCAGCTGCAGTGTTTTTAGCTGTCCTCATACCAGCTAAGTACTCTACTTCTTTCATAAAGGGAACCAACTACACTGGGCCACGAGTTGGGACCTTACTGAGCGAACTCCATATCATCTTGCGGGGATCCCTGGTGAAGTCCAGTGGGAGTCTTAGACTCCACTCCAGTGTATTTGTTGGTGCCAATCCTGCCTGCTAGCTATTGTCATCTGCGTATGTGTGTATACTCTGTCTCTCATGATCGCTGTTCAACCAGTGCCAACACCTCTGTGTACCTTATTGTGTGCTATGTACTATCCAACCAGTGCCAACACCTCCGTGTACCTTATTGTGTGCTATGTACTGTCCAACCAGTGCCAACACCTCCGTGTACCTTATTGTGTGCTATGCACTGTGCAACCAGTGCCAACACCTCTGTGTACCTTATCGTGTGCTATGTACTATCCAACCAGTGCCAACACTTCCGTGTACCTTATTGTGTGCTATGTACTATCCAACCAGTGCCAACACCTCTGTGTACCTTATTGTGTGCTATGCACTGTCCAACCAGTGCCAACACCTCTGTGTACCTTATTGTGTGCTATGCACTGTGCAACCAGTGCCAACACCTCCGTGTACCTTATTGTCTGCTATATACTGTCCAACCAGTGCCAACACCTCCATGTACCTTATTGTGTGCTATGTACTATCCAACCAGTGCCAACACCTCTGTGTACCTTATTGTGTGCTATATACTATCCAACCAGTGCCAACACCTCCATCTACCTTATTGTGTGCTATGTACTCTCCAACCAGTGCCAACACCTCCGTGTACCTTATTGTGTGCTATGTACTATCCAACCAGTGCCAACACCTCTGTGTACCTTATTGTGTGCTATTTACTGTCCAACCAGTGCCAACACCTGCCTGTATCTTATTGTGTGCTATGTACTGTCCAACCAGTGCTAACACCTCTGTGTACCTTATTGTGTGCTATGTACTGTCCAACCAGTGTCAACACCTCTGTGTACCTTATTGTGTGCTATGTACTATCCAACCAGCGCCAACACCTCCATGGACCTCATTGTGTGCTACGTACTGTCCAACCAGTGTCAAAACCTCCATGTACCTTATTGTGTGCTATGTACTCTCCAAGCAGTGTTAACAACTCAGTGTACCTTATTGTGAGCTATGTACTGTCCAACCAGTGCCAACAATTACATTAACATACCGTTAATGCACTTTTCCTAGGCTTGCGTGCCCTTTCCTTCCCCCGTTCCGTCTCTAAGTGTACACAGTAGTAACTCTAAGATGCGCCTGAGTATGCATAGGGTTATATATTTTTCGTGTGCATGCGCAGTACAGAAATGTACATTTAGCGCAAAAAATTTCCAAATCTACATGAGTCCCAGGTGGCGATACTCCATTCATGCTTTTGTTTCCATAGGCTATGAATACTAGAGCTTATCTAGTTCAATTGTCTGGCCTATTGCTTGTCACATTACATTCCTATGATGACTTCTGTGTCTGAGACTAATAATGACTCAGAGGAAGGTTACTATGTGAGACTAATGCCACAGTGAAGTACTGCCATGTCTTTGTGTCTGGAAGGGGGGTGATATCTGGGTCTAGCAAAAAAGTAAAGTATTCAAAGCCCTTCTCAGTTTTGGACTATTTTCGTTTTCGTTCAGCATTCTGGTCCAAAGGGTACCCCTTGGTATGTTCTATATTAATAAACATCCAGATAATCCAATCATCCCCTTTTGTATCGGTGTTGGACTAAAACTGCCGATAACTTCATACAATGCAGTCGATATTCTGCCATCTGCTGTGATAAAATTGTACAAAAAAGAAAAAGTATAATGTCTAAGTTAGTGCTGTCTGCAATTGTTGGAGCGTATTACCAAATGATTCATGCTATATTGGTTTGTGCCCAATAAGACCCAAAACAGAAACAGATTGTTCTATTTGTATGATCAAATGACATGTGAATAACATTGTTTTTCCTATAAAGAGTTCTGTGTAGCACTCTGCACTCAAAGTAACAAACATAGATACTATTCTGTACAGCTCAGTATTTTTTTGTTTGATTTCTTATATTTATTTTTTTCATAAGTTATGAGAAACAGTTATGGGGATTACAACATACAAATACACTCCTGCTGCTTTTCATTGATTGAGTTGATTTAATCTCTGTGGCATATATAATACTTTATCCAAAATGTAATATAGCATATTAGGCCCCTTCTGTAGCAGTCAAACAAGTTATATTATTTGTAAAGTATCTTTAAATAAATCATTTGCAAGTATTACAATCTGTGTACACACTATTAAGTCCAGTTTTCCACTTACAAAGCAAAATGGTCTGGTTTAATTCTTAAAAATATCTTATGTGTCGGAACCCAATAGCACATTACCAT
The DNA here is from genome assembly GCF_038048845.1 of Mixophyes fleayi. Classification (NCBI taxonomy): domain Eukaryota; kingdom Metazoa; phylum Chordata; class Amphibia; order Anura; family Limnodynastidae; genus Mixophyes; species Mixophyes fleayi. Next base: position 315,063,385 of record NC_134403.1, on the reverse strand, counting down.
CTGAGATAAAATCTTATTGAAGGTTTTGTACATCTGGAGAGGGGTTGGGGAAGAATTGGGCGGGAAAGGATAACGATATAGGGTACAGAGAAATGAGAAAACACCATAATTTCACATCAGTACCAATCAACAGTTACAGATAAGGGGCCTGATTCAGGATCTTAACATGAGAAACTTCTTATTTCAGTCTCCTGGACAAAACCATGTTACAATGCAAGGGGTGCAAATTAGTATTCTGTTTTGCACATAAGTTAAATACTGATTGTTTTTTTCATGTAGCACACAAATATGAACTTTACATTTCAGTGTACAAATATACTATCAAGTATTTGTGTGCTACATGAAAAAACAGTCAGTATTTAACTTAGGTGCAAAACAAAATACTAATTTGCACCCCTTGCATTGTAACATGGTTTTATCCAGGAGACTGAAATAAGAAGTTTCTCAAGTTAAGATCCTTAATGAATCAGGCCCAAGGTGCATATATAGGAATACAGCATAGTGATTGAAATATACTGTATATAACTACTTTAGTTCTTGTACGCATGATAGGAGAGTTTGGATGGGTACAGTACATGTTTAATAAAAGGGAGGGAGTTATTGCTGTTCATCTGAGTCACCCTGTACAGCATTAACTTGGGAGTAGGCTAAAGCTCACACTGAAGAAGACCCCATTTAAAGCTAAACGCATTTGCGCACTGAACATATAAATAAAAATACCAACAAAAAAGCGTACTTACATGTGTGTCTTGAGTCAGTGAAAAAAAATGCATGCAACTCAAAACTAGTAGTATTTGCACCCAGCATACGTCAGTGTGTATACTAAAAATGATAGCATAAAGATGTGGCTATATAGTGTTCAAAGTAAATGCTAAATTCACATTTCTCTATTTGTACACAATATAATAATATAATTAAGTGTCATATAAACAAGAGTGGATCATGTTTTGATTGCTATTAAAGTGAAAAGTCCATATAAAATGCAACTAAATACAAATACCACCACCTCTAATTTTTACCAGTTATAATGGGATCTTCTTTCCTGCAGTAGTCAACATGAAAATGACAAATACGTAATGCTATAGATTTCTGTCACTTTATATATATTATAGCTGCTATGCTAATAAATGTACTACTATTAGCTGGAGAGGCCACTATGCAAGCATCTAGTGCTTCTGATGGTCATCATCCTGTATATTTGCATCAACCCTCCTAAAAGGTGTATAAAGGGATGCGTCAACATCTATTTATGTCAATATTGTGCGAACACACCCTTACTGTGCCCAGCTTGCCCGCCCCTGCCCATCCCTGTTCTGCTTCTCCAGACCTAAAGGGAAACAGCTCTACGATTATTTTTGATAGCAATACACAGTAGGGAAATGTGTATCAACCCACAAGTTGCGCACCTCTGCTTTACAATATTGTTAGGACTCTGTCTTCATTCTGAGTTAGGCCTGCAGTACTTCTGTGCTACCAGAGGTGCTGCTGTTGTACCATGGCAGGTTCTCCTTGCCCTCAAGGGGTAAAGCCCTCATCAGCTGAGTTAGAATGTGGTCACCTGTGTCTGACCTTTATTAGACTGCCTTTTCCTACAGCCTGGTCGTTTGTCTTTGCTGTTGCTGGTGTCTCTGTGAAACTCCTGTTTGGATCCTGACTTCTCCCTGGCTCTTGATTCCTGCTTTGTTCCATCATCCTGCACCATTTCTAGTGACCCAGACCACGGCAACTTTTAACCTTGCTCTTGCTTATGTCCTGGTATATTGTGGCTTTCACAGCTTCTGATCCATAGCTTGCCCGACCCTCCGTTTGCCTGAGCCTCCTGTGGATCATCCAGTGCCTCCTGGCTAACCTGTGCCTTATGTCTCCTGACTAAACTTAGTAACCTGAATCTGAACTTCACCATTTGTACCTGGTAATCCAGTGTCTCCTGCTTCATTTGTTATACCTGGACATCAGTCTTTCCTGCTTCAGCTTCCCAGCTAACCTGGTTAACCTGACACCTATATCTGTATTTTCACCATTGACTGCACCTATTTAATACCTGTGTGATGCTTGTATACAATAAAAAGCCTGGAAGTCGCACGCTTCCTGATCTTGAACTAGGGTTTATAGATTGTTGAATTATGAACTCAATGTTTGGTATCCCTGAGACCATGTCTACTATTTCTTCTGAGATTCCTCCCTTCAAGTTGCTCCAGGTGGACATTTTATATCTCCCCTCTCAGATAACATATTTGTCTACATCGTTACTAGAGTTGCTTAAACATCTTTCTGCTTTATTTCTGAGTGGTTCCAGTGTGAATATCCGTTCTGAAGCAATTAATTATTTTTTCAGGGAGAACGTTGAGACCGCAGTACATCCTCCAGAGCCTTTACTTGGTTATAAAAACAATAATTGTGCTGCACCTGTTCAAATGCCTGTGACCCCTGTCACTGAGGATTCCAACTTGCAGACCACCCACGTCCCTCCTTGTCCGAGGAGGAACGCACGCACAGAAAGGTCACCATCTATGCCTCTACTGTGCGAGCTCAGAGCATTTCCTGGTGCAGTGCCTGCTTCATAGACCCAAATCAACTCTGATTTACCCCAAGTTGGGATTGCCTTCTAAAACTGCTACTAACACATTCCTCTAGCCTGCTCCAGATATGGTCCTGTCCCACCAGCCTGCTCCATAGATGGCCCTGTCCCTCCAGCCAGTTCCAGATAGGTTCCTGTTCCTCCAGGTTATTCAGCCAGAGATGCCTCAGAGTGCTGCTCAGCCAGAGATGCCTCAGAGTGCTGCTCAGCCAGAGATGCCTCAGAGTGCTGCTCAGCCAGAGATGCCTCAGAGTGCTGCTCAGCCAGAGATGCCTCAGAGTGCTGCTCAGTCAGAGGTGCTTAATAGTGTTGTCCATTCTGATTTGTGTGCCCAGTCCGGTTGTCCTGATCATTTTTTTTGGCCCCCCTCTAGTAAATTGGGCTTGTAGAAAATTTAAGGGAGGAGGGGGATGGACTTTATTTTTCTACTTTTTTACATTCTGACAGGCAAGATAGCTCAAACAGCATGTGGTTTAAGCTAAGCTTACCTGTAAGATTCAAATATATTTTTTCTTTTTTTCTTTTACTTTTAAGCTACTTGATACACAGGATGATTTGTATCCCAGCAAGGTCACCAAACTGCAAATGTTGTTTTGTTACATGTTCTGGCTTTATTAAAATACACAGTTTACAACCTGTGAATCTGTGACAGGATGGACCGCCTATGCCACCCTGTCTGTTGTTGCTGGGAACCGTCTGGGCTTACTTTGCCATCGTTCCCTTTCGTTATCCAAAAAGCACCCTCTAGCTGCAGTCGGAGGGGCTTACACAAGCTTCCACCACTGGACTCCTGTACCGGCATCCAGAACCAGGTTTCTTCTGTGTAACTGACGCTGCTAGCGTGTCTCGTTGCTGCTGTACCTGGGCTGGTAACTCCGGACCTCTTACTATGGATCCGGGTTGCTGTGAATGGATCCCCCCCTGGCCTATCTCATTGACCAGGGCTGCTGGTTACAGGCAGAGTGGTGGTACTGGAAACGCTTGGGTCCAAACCTCAGAGACAGCCGGAGAATGGATTATATTTAGGTCTAATCTGTAGATCACAGGAATACAGCAATATTGAAGATGTTTCCAAGCAGGTCTTTGAAGCAAGATGGTTTATTTTCTCACACTGGTTTGAGGTACCAGTGTTCAAGTCAAATGTTGAAATCAGAATAACACTTACATGTTCACACAGCTCATCTTTTATACAGTTCCGAAATAGTCTACATTTAGAATGAGGATGTACTCTATTTACACAAACATGGATTTACTTGCATTGCAAAGCCACTAATATTTATACTTAGCTATGAAATTCTTAAAAACTTTGCTGTGATTTCCTGAATCTTATTTCAGAGGCAGGAGACTCACTAGCAAGTCAAAAGGTTTGACTTGCATGAATACTTCAGACAGTCGCCGAGCACACATTTCTACAGAACAAAAAAAACCAAAACAAGCTACTTCCCCACATCACAATACACCAAAGACTTGGTAAACACAGGCTTATTGTATCAGATATATACATCAGAAATAGGCATATCCTATAGCAAGGTTAAACAAGAGACGGATTTCTTTCCCTGGTCTTAGAAATAACGATTTCCTATATCACAATATACACAATATCAAAAATAAGTGCACGTGCAATTACATAAGTAAGTGCCCTGCACTATTTGCTTTAAATACATTTTTACCAAAAGTTATTTAATAGTGATCCAGTCACACCGTATAAACCACATAAACGTGAGTAGGCCCAAGACATAGTCTAAAATAGCAACAGCACCATGACTGCATTGTCTGTGATTTGGGTTTACCAGTGAATGATGTGGCCTACATTAATAGTGAGGGTAGTTGGTGCAAGGGCGGGTGTGAGTAACTGCCCAATTGGGAGTGTTATACTCAACCAGTGTTGTGGCCAGAAGGGCACCCAATGATGTTCCTAAGAGGGTGGCTGTTTGACCAACCAGTGCTATGCGCAATGGGGCTTTCCTTTGACTCAATGGTGATGTCATAGGAGGACACTATTAGAGCTCTGCCAACTATTGACTCAGCTGTTTGCCCAAGTGTGATAGTGCCTTTGCCTGACCAGGAGATGCTGCAGAGAGTACGGGGGATGCACTGCAGTGATATGACCTCACAAATAGGGCATTTTTCATTCAATAATTGCACATTTAACTATAAATGAAAATGTACCTATGAACAAAAAGATTGGCAATTCCTTTAATGCGAGCAGTATATTGTAAGATATTGATTAAGGTCCAATTTAAGCAGCATGGAGGTCCAACTGTACAAATAGGCAATGCTCTGAAATTATATTTGCCTTTGCAAGTCCACATATATTGATCTTCCAAACTAAACTGCACAAATGGACAAAATAATCTGAATAAACTGCTATATGTGTTGCTCATTGGGATGTGACCAAGTACAACACCTTCCACTTTGCTCTTGTGCTGTAAATGAGGTGTGTCCCACTAGTTATTGCAGTGTAAATTCCCCCTATCGAGTTAGTCTACCCCATTGTATTAGGTAAACTAGGCATTTGCTGTGGAGTGATATATAAAATAAACCAAGCATTTCATCCAGTGCTGCAATGTTTTAAGTAGTTCATCAGCCCTAATAGGAGTTAAATACTTTATTGTTCATTTGTTTAAAAAAATATATAGAATGTATTAATTGCAATTTAAGAGATTGTGGTTGTGTAAATAAAAAGTGATAAGAATACAATTACAACATTTTTTATTTATAACCCTAAGTCTGCTAATTGAGACACTAATAACACTTAATTAACATAATAGATAATAATGCCATTCTCATGAATAAGATTTTGAGGATCCCTGAAAGATTTTAATTGTTAACATCTGATGGGTGAAACTGCCCAGAAAACTATGCTTTCTTAGACAATAAAACCCAAGCTATATTAGTATAAAAATATCATGAAACAATAAATTGAATGTAAGTTCTTAATTGAATTACTGATAGCTTGACTTGATGTGTTATGAAATGTCTTGGTCTCAGTTCATAATTTGCCCTCTACAGATTTCCCAATTGCCCTATGATTAATGGCTATAATTAGTTTAGGTCTATATGTACTTGCGAACAAAGAAGACTCTTTTTGCTTTGACTGTTGATTGATTTGCCCTGCGTCATCTACCTAAACGCATTTTCCTTATCCTATTGTTCCAATCATTAAAAGAAATAAAGTAACATCTATAGCTAAAAGATTAGCAGAATTATTATTCCCTTTTAAAAATATCAACTATTGCCAAAGAGGCTAAACTTTCTGCTGTTTACAACACCTATCCATTTAAGTATATTGATGTGTGAGGTCTGGCATTGATATTATTATTATCATTTATTTATATTGTGCAACTAATTACACAACACTGCACAGAGAATATTTGTCATTCACATCAGTCCCTGTCCCACTGGAGCTAACAGTCTAAATTCCCCCATAAACACACTACAGTTAATTTTGATCATCGAATTGGGTGAGAGAACAAGAACCCTTATAAAAAAGAGGAGTCTCCACTTTAAAACACATTGCTTAAACCAGGTGATATTACGCATGGGCAGCTTAAAACTACCATTGGCCTAAGAACGGATCAAGTTATGGGCTCTGCATATATTTTTTTGTACTTTATCATTCACTACTTTTAACTTTTCCATTTAAATGTTTGTTAGAATTTAGAAAACCTCACCCAAGCCTTTTAATTTATGAATAAAGCCTCATTTTCTAAGTATTTGCTATAAAAAGCAATAGGTTATTTCCAAGTTATTAGCAAACATCTTACACCAAATTAAAAAAAGCTTTTGGCAACGTAATACTACCAGCAGTGAACTTTAATGGGGAAGTGCTGGGAGTCCTAATAGCACTGGGTTACCGTCACAAAGGCCTTTATTACAATATGTTATTTCTATTCTTAACCATTAGGACTAACACTTACCATTATCCCAAGTTGCCCATCTATAACATTGCCTTAGCCAAAGCCATGGTCCAAACCAAACTCAAGGAATTACAACCTACAATGCTAAATATTTAGGAATATAAGAAAAGCATCATACAGTATAAATTCTATCAATGGAAGCATAAAATTATGCATTTTTTCTATAGTGCTTACTAATTAAAATTGGACGCATTTTAAATGTTGTATACAGTTTCAAGTTAGCCACAAGTTATGGGGGGGACTTATGGCCCGTGCATCTGCATATGTGTCCAATTGGATGGGGAGTGTTACAATATTTACACATATATTTTCTTGTTTTCTGAGTGACTCCCAAAACTAAGATCTCACATAATTGTTGTAATAGGTTAAGGAAGACCAAAAAGCTAATGCTTCAGAAGACCGCCACTTTTCCCATCATGCCGGCCGCTTTAAATGGTACATGACTGTTAAAATACGGTTGCTGTTTTGTCATATAGAACGTGAGCAAACCATCCTCCCATTGCCTGTATTCAACCATCTGACAGGTTGTCAGAATTCTAGCAGATATAGTGGATTCCTTTTCACTAAACTGAATTAGTGTTGGCAGTAACAGAGGCGCTGAGTCTAACGAACCCCCAGTTTTCACCAGGGACCCCTGCAATGAGGTTTGGACTTTGCTGCTTTTGGGTTCGCAGTTGCGACCCTTTGCACTGCATCCAGGTGTCGAGCTGGTATTGACAGCAATAAGGGTCTGGTCAAAGTAGCCAGTACTGGTACACAAACGGGCTGCAGGTGCCAAATCCGCAAACGGAAGGCGTGTCAAACCAATTTGGTTCGGCAACAATCAGGAACAAACAGTGCGAAACGACAGGCAGAAGAGAAGTCAGAACAGTCCAGGTCAGAATACACAGGAATCAGCCACAGTATGCACAGGAACTAGAGATGCTCGGGCTTGGTCTTCTGAAAACCGAGCCCACCCAAACTTAAGGGATCCGAGTAGGCTCGCAATCCGGCTCGTTACTTTCGCTCGTCCTCGATCTGAATCGAGGCAAAACGTCATTGTCGCGTTGTCAGATCTTGCAGGTTTCGGATTCCATAAGTACCTCCCTCCCCAGGAGATCCAGCACCAATGCTCACACAGAAGCATGGGTAGCAGTGTTCTTGTCACTCTCCAGTGACATTGATCAGTGCCATTGCTCACACAGAAACAGGGGTAATAGTGTTCTTGTCACTCTCCAGTCTCCAGTGACATTACTCAGTGCCATTACTCACACAGAAACAGGGGTAGCAGTGTTCTTCCACCTCTAATAGTGGTTTAAATGTTTAATTTGAACTTAAATGGTTCCTTGATTGAACATTTACTGGCTTGTTTCTTTTCCTTTTTTAGGATTGATGGTATTTTGATGAACATCTCCTGACCTCCTTTTGCTAAATGTTTAAGATATTAACATGCTCTCCCACATGTAAGAAGCCCATATTATATTTTCTGTATTTCTAATGTTTTTTAACTTACTGTTTTCCATATTTGTTGCTTTTACTTTATCTGCATATTTAATATGTCCCAATGCATTTAATAGGATATCATGTACCATTTCATGTATAGATGATTATTGAATATCTGTACAGTTGATCATTAAGAGGATGCATTAATCTTGTAAATCTGGAAGATGTTTCTTTGTCTCATCCAAATATCCATTATGCATTTATTTTTGTATGTGTATGATCTATTATATTGGTATAAATATGTGGCTCCCATATATGTCCCTCCCGTGACTCTCAGATTGAGGGCAGTGGTTAGGATTGGGCATTTCTATTTAATCAGGGAGGCACCTGCCCCTTCATTTATATGCCCATATTTACAGCGGAAGTATTGGAGGTGAAATGCTTCTTGCGTCCCACTTGCCGATATTGTAGATCACCACCGAAAGTGACATAGTTCTAATGTGGGGGAAGCGGCGGATAGGAGTTTGGAACACATCTGCGTTCCACCAGAAGAATAGTGGAACCGGAAGCGCGATAGCGCTAAATATGAATCGGAAGTGAGTCATTGGAATGCATATGCGTTCCACATGACTGTATAGTGACCCGCAAACGGCGTCCCCCTCGAGATTTATCAAAAACCAAGTTACATTGGGATTACAATGACTACTATAAGATCGATGGAAGTTGCAAATAAATAAGGAGAGGTATGATGGGGGACATCAATGGAAAACACATATGAGAAAAAATGTTTATGTTTATGATGTGCTATACATGTGGATTAATTATACATATACAATATAAAATCATGGTGACTCAGAATGTTTCTGAATCTTTATAGCGCTAAGCTAATTGTGTATAAATGATAGAAATGATATTTTAAGAGGTATAGATATAACCTTTGAACTGGGATTGGAGTGACTTCCTGTATAAAAAGGTGCCCAGTTCACACCAGCCCTATCCTTGAAAAAGACCTACATCAAGAGGTAGAAACGCGTTGGGAAAATAGGGCTACTGAACCTGGAGTTTGTGAGGACCCTATTCATTCCATCTGAACAACCAGAAAAGTGGACCCCGGGGATATATAACTACAAGCTGTTTATCCACCTTTATCTGGTAGGGACCCTCATAATTCTATGGTCCAGTTTTTATATTTTTATTTTATGTTATTTTATATCATATGTGCAATAAAATATTTTGTAGCATGACGGTATCACACTAGATCCGTTTTTTCTCTTTACATTTGATACCGAATACATCTATTTGGGAGGAACATAATTCTGATCATCTCCATGGAGGACTCCAAAGTGTCACTCACCGGACTGTGAGTGCTTCTTCCCGGACTATTAGGAACCGTGGACGTCCTCTATCCTGAGGGACTGCGCATGCGCAGCCCTTTCCAAACCTTCAGTGTATGTTCCTTTAACTTAATTGGCAGATCAGGCAACCTCCCTATATTAAGCACCTGTGGTCAACACCACGTTGCCTGATCTTGGAGTCTCATTCCCCATGAGTCTCTGAAGGTGTTCCTGTGTTTCCTTGTTCATTCAGCCCTGCTGATTCCTGTGGTTTCCAAACCACTTCTACCTCTGTGGTTTCCAAACCACTTCTGCTACTGTGGTTCCCATACCACTTCTACCATCTACTATATCATCGTGACTGTGAGCTGATTCCTATCCGCTGCCTCCGTGCACTACAGTCTTCTAATCACTTCAACTCTACCATGTATCATTGGGACTGTTAGCTGATGCCTATCCGCTGCCTCCGTGCATTACAGGCTTCAACCACATCCACTCACCTGTTCATGATTGTGACTGCCAGCTGATTCCTATCCGCTGCCTCCGTGCACTACAGGCTTCAACCTGCAACTCGTCTGTGTTTCATCATCGTGACTGTTTGGCTGATTCCTATCCGCTGCCTCCGTGCACTACAGTCTTCAACCTGCAACCCGTCTGTGTTTCATCGTGACTGTTTAGCTGATTCCTATCCGCTGCCTCTGTGCGCTTCAGTCTTCAGTCCTTGTCTACTCTACCGTGTTTCCTTGAGTCTGCTGCCACTATTGCTACCCGCTACTCTCCGTGATCATCTGTTCCAGTTCAACTCTGCTCCGGTGTCCCATCGTTACTGCACCTGCTGGTTGCTATTGGTTACCTCCGTGTTCCCGCAGAGACCCGCTGCTGTTACTTCTCAGCGCTACTCATCCATCTACTGCTGATCCGCTCTCCACGCCTTCCTGTGTTCCCTGCTGGTCTACCTACCTGTGCGCTGCACCTGCTAGACCCCTGCTTCACCCATCCAGGGACTTGTATCCTGCTGGCCTCCTGCCCTTCAGGTATCTCTGCACTCCTGTCTGACTGCCTTCTCCTGAACCACGGTATGCATACTTCCCATTGACTGTGCTGTGTATTGCATACCTTGCTGGACTGTGTTGGTTCTCCTCTGGAGTGTACTATCCGCTGAGTCTATTGCCATCATTGACTGTGTTGGTTCTCCTCTGGAGTGTACTATCTGCTGACTCTACTGCCATCATTGACTGTGTTATCTCATGCCGGATTACTTCAAGAGACTTTCTATATTGGCAGTGTTGTTCAGTCATTTATACATTTATATTGTGCATATTACTGTGGATCAAAGTCAAGGTGCCCGTGTATATATTGTGTTGCAGTCTCTCCCCGTGCACCTCCTCACATATATATTCAGTAGTACAACTTGCTAGTGGCAGACCACTGACTCCTGTTTACAGTTTCACCTGTTCCAGTATCCTCTCACATAGCAGTGGTACAACTTGCTAACGCAGACCACTGACTCCCCGGATACCTCCACTTGGATTCCATTCCTTCACTCAGACAGCGGTACAACTTGCTATCCGCAGACCGCTGACTCTCATCACCTCCTCGTTTCTGTTGGACATTCCTCCTCACTATAGCAGTGGTACAACTTGCTACCGCAGACCACTGACTACCTTCACGTGTCCTTTGTCCATACAGTTCCTCGTGTATTACTACCTCCATATTGCCAGTGCTGCTAGTCATAGACTTTCCTGAGCATCTCATCATCTGCTATTTCCTGTTCCGTGATCACCCTGCTACCAGAGTACCATATTACCACCTATACTGCTCTGGTAAGCCTATCACCTGGTGATCCCTGGGTAAAGACTCCTAGTGCCCGTGACAGTAAGATCAGGCCATGACAGACCCAGATACGGAACCTACTGCTAAAGAGATGCTGCAGCATCTGGTCAGCCGTGTGGAGCAACAGGATGCTCGCCAACAGCTGTTACTTCAATGTTACCAATCGTTAACCTCCCAAGGAACATCTGGACAGACTGTTACAGCTAGTATTGAAGCTCCTGTGCTTTCCTCCGTTTCCCCAGTGCCATCCCAGGTGTCTACAGCTCCTACGCTTCACCTGCCTACTCCGTCAAAATATGACGGGGACCCCAAAACTTGTAGAGGTTTCCTTAACCAATGTTCAGTCCATTTTGAACTCCAACCTCAAAATTTTTCTACCCATCGTTCCAGAGTGGCCTATCTTATCTCATTGTTTTCTGGACAAGCCCTGGCTTGGGCCTCCCCTCTGTGGGAAAGAAACGATCCAATTCTACAAGATAGTGCCAAATTCATTTCCACGTTCCGAAGTGTGTTCGATGAACCAGGTCGTGTGACCTCCGCTGCTTCCAGCATTCTTCGTTTGCGACAAGGCTCCCATACAGTAGGACAGTATGTCATTCAATTTAGGATCTTAGCCTCTGAACTTCAGTGGAACACTGAAGCATTAGTTGCCGCCTTCTGGCAGGGGCTCTCCGATAAAATTAAAGATGCACTGACTACCCAAGAGCTTCCTTCGTCACTAGAAGATTTGATCTCTCTTTGCCATCGTGTAGACATGAGATTTCGTGAAAGAGAATCTGAGAAAACAACTTCTGCTAAAGCACCTCTTCGTTTAAACCCTCAATTTCGTCCAGTTTCACCTTCTGTGATTCCCATGGAGATAGGACGTTCCAAATTATCTTTAGAAGAGAGGAAACGAAGAGTAAAGAATAGACTCTGTATCTATTGTGCTGATTCCACACATATGCTCAGTTCTTGCCCTAAGAAATCGGGAAATGCCAGGCCCTAACTAGTTCTGGAGAGGTGAAGTTAGGGTCCCTGGAGTCCTCTCCATTGTCTATGAAATCTAAAGTCTGCGCTTTCGATGTTACGATTTCCTTTGCTACCAAATCCTTTGAGTCACAGGCATTGATTGATTCCGGAGCAGCAGGAAATTTCATTTCTAAATCACTAGTGAATCAATGGTCCCTACCAGTGATCATTTTAAAAACACCCATTACTGTGACGGCTATAGATGGATCACGTCTCATCAATGGTCTCATCACCCAGAGTACGTCTCCAGTAACCCTTCAGATTGGTGTACTACACCATGAAGAAATTTCGTTTTTAATTCTTCCTGTTACGACAAGTCCGATTGTCTTAGGCCTTCCATGGCTTCAATGTCACTCTCCCCAGATTGACTGGCGCACCCCTCAAGTTACGTCTTGGGGGCCTGAATGTCACCATCGTTGTCTCTCTCAAGTTATTCCTCTTAAAGTACAGCAATCTTCCATCTCATCGTCCTCCCCGGGACTCCCTCCTCAGTATGCTTCATTTGCCGATGTGTTTGATAAAGCTCAGTCTGAACGTCTTCCTCCTCATCGTTCTTGGGATTGTCCGATCGACCTTCTACCTGGCAAGACTCCTCCCAGGGGTCGGGTCTATCCTCTCTCGTTACCTGAAACTCAAGCCACATCTGAGTACATACAGGAGAATCTCCAGCGTGGGTTCATTCGACCTTCCACCTCTCCCGCTGGAGCTGGGTTCTTCTTCGTCAAAAAGAAGGATGGATCATTACGCCCTTGTATAGATTTTCGTGGACTCAACGCCATTACTATCAAGAATCGGTATCCCATTCCGCTGATCACTGAGCTATTTGATCGCATCAAGGGAGCTCGGATATTTACTAAGTTGGATCTTCGTGGTGCCTACAATTTAATTAGAATCCGTTCCGGTGACGAATGGAAGACCGCGTTTAACACCAGAGATGGGCATTACGAATATTTAGTAATGCCCTTCGGGCTGTGTAATGCCCCCGCGGTTTTCCAGGGTTTCATCAATGAGATCTTTCGGGACTTATTATATGTATGTGTCGTTGTCTACCTGGACGACATATTGATCTTCTCACAGGACCTGCCTTCTCATCACCAACATGTGGCAGAGGTCCTCTCCAGACTACGGAAAAACTCGTTGTTCTGTAAATTGGAAAAATGTTCATTCGAGTTACCCCAGATTCCATTCTTGGGGTATATAGTTTCCGGAGTTGGCCTGAAGATGGATCCAGACAAAGTAAATGCTGTACTACATTGGCCTCAGCCAACTACTCTTCGTGCCATCCAGCGTTTTTTAGGTTTTGCCAATTACTATAGACGCTTCATTCAAGACTTCTCATCCATTGCATCTCCCATTGTGGCCTTAACTCGGAAAGGGGCTAATACTAAGCAATGGTCATCTGAGGCTCTCCAAGCCTTTCAAATCCTCAAAGAGTCCTTCTCGTCTGCTCCCATTCTGCGACAACCTGATGTGACACTCCCCTTCTTCCTAGAAGTAGATGCCTCTAATGTGGGCTTAGGAGCTATTCTCTCCCAACGCTCGGAGCAACAAAAATTACATCCTTGTGCCTTCTACTCTCGGGGTCTTCTGCCCGCAGAGAAAAACTATACTATCGGGGACAAGGAGTTGCTGGCCATCAAAGCTGCATTAGAGGAATGGAGATACTTGTTGGAAGGAGCTCGCCATCCGGTGACGATCTTCACGGATCATAAGAACTTGTCATATTTGCAATCTGCTCAATGCTTGAACCCTCGTCAAGCAAGATGGTCTCTTTTCTTTTCCCGTTTTGAATTAATTATAACCTTCAAACCAGCTGCTAAGAACAAGAAAGCTGACGCTCTATCTCGAGCTTTTGTGACGTCCTCTGATGTAGAAGAGGTTCCCAACCATGCTATTCTAGACCCCAAATGTATTTCTCTGGCTGCTTCATCCACCAAAATGCTACCATTTGGGAAGACCCTCGTGCCTCCTACTCTGAGGAGGAAAATCCTTTCGTGGTTCCATGCCTCTCGTTTTTCTGGACACGCCGGTGAACATAAGACCTTTGAGATTCTCTCTCGTAGTTACTGGTGGCCTTCAATGAGGAGAGACGTCAAAGAGTTTATTGCTTCCTGTGATTTATGTTCTCAGTTCAAATCCTCCCGCAGAACTCCAGCAGGGTTGCTGCGACCACTACCCATTCCGTCCAAGCCTTGGACCCATATTAGTATGGATTTCGTTACTGATTTGCCACCAAGTAAGAATCACAATACTATTTGGGTAGTGGTAGACAGATTTTCGAAGATGGCTCATTTCGTCCCTCTGTCCGGTTTACCTTCCTCGTCTACTCTGGCTGAACATTTCATTAAAGAAATCTTCCGCATCCATGGATGTCCGTCTGAGATTGTGTCAGATAGAGGAGTACAATTCGTTTCCAGATTCTGGCGGGCCCTTTGTAAAACCTTGGGCATACGATTAGCACTCTCATCGTCTTACCATCCGCAATCTAACGGACAAACGGAACGAGTCAATCAAGATCTTGAGACTTTTATTAGGATGTTCTCTTCAGCCAACCAAGACAACTGGGTAGAATTGCTCCCTTGGGCTGAATTCGCCCATAACAACATGTACCATGAGTCATCATCCAAAACTCCATTCTTTGTGGTTTACGGTCACCATCCGTCTTTTCCGGAATTTCCTGCCCTCCCACCCACCCAAGTTCCTGCTGTGGAGACTGCTTGTCAGACCTTCAAAAATATCTGGTCTCAGGTCAAAACCTGTTTAAAGAAGACATCTAACAAATATAAGTCTTTCGCAGATAAGAAGAGGCGGGCTATTCCACCACTAAAAATTGGAGATCGGGTTTGGTTATCTACCAAAAATATTCGTTTGAAGGTTCCATCTATGAAATTCGCCCCTCGTTTTATTGGTCCATATAGGATCATTCGAGTTATCAATCCAGTATGTGTTAAACTTCTTCTTCCTAAGAATCTTCGGATTTCCAATGCCTTCCATGTGTCCTTACTCAAACCTCTTATTATCAATCGTTTCTCGACTCCTCCCTCAGCACCGCAGCCAGTTCAAGTTCATCAGGAGGAGGATTTCGAGATTACTGAGGTATTGGATGCAAAAATTTCGCGAGGAGTCCTCCGTTTCCTCGTTCATTGGAAGGGCTTTGGTCCTGAAGAGCGTTCATGGATCAAAGCTGAAGATCTTAATGCTCCTGCCCTTCTGAAGAAGTTTTATTCCAAAAATCCGGACAAGCCCGGTTCCAGGCGTTCTGTGCCCACCTTTAAAAGGGGGGGTACTGTCACTCACCGGACTGTGAGTGCTTCTTCCCGGACTATTAGGAACCGTGGACGTCCTCTATCCTGAGGGACTGCGCATGCGCAGCCCTTTCCAAACCTTCAGTGTATGTTCCTTTAACTTAATTGGCAGATCAGGCAACCTCCCTATATTAAGCACCTGTGGTCAACACCACGTTGCCTGATCTTGGAGTCTCATTCCCCATGAGTCTCTGAAGGTGTTCCTGTGTTTCCTTGTTCATTCAGCCCTGCTGATTCCTGTGGTTTCCAAACCACTTCTACCTCTGTGGTTTCCAAACCACTTCTGCTACTGTGGTTCCCATACCACTTCTACCATCTACTATATCATCGTGACTGTGAGCTGATTCCTATCCGCTGCCTCCGTGCACTACAGTCTTCTAATCACTTCAACTCTACCATGTATCATTGGGACTGTTAGCTGATGCCTATCCGCTGCCTCCGTGCATTACAGGCTTCAACCACATCCACTCACCTGTTCATGATTGTGACTGCCAGCTGATTCCTATCCGCTGCCTCCGTGCACTACAGGCTTCAACCTGCAACTCGTCTGTGTTTCATCATCGTGACTGTTTGGCTGATTCCTATCCGCTGCCTCCGTGCACTACAGTCTTCAACCTGCAACCCGTCTGTGTTTCATCGTGACTGTTTAGCTGATTCCTATCCGCTGCCTCTGTGCGCTTCAGTCTTCAGTCCTTGTCTACTCTACCGTGTTTCCTTGAGTCTGCTGCCACTATTGCTACCCGCTACTCTCCGTGATCATCTGTTCCAGTTCAACTCTGCTCCGGTGTCCCATCGTTACTGCACCTGCTGGTTGCTATTGGTTACCTCCGTGTTCCCGCAGAGACCCGCTGCTGTTACTTCTCAGCGCTACTCATCCATCTACTGCTGATCCGCTCTCCACGCCTTCCTGTGTTCCCTGCTGGTCTACCTACCTGTGCGCTGCACCTGCTAGACCCCTGCTTCACCCATCCAGGGACTTGTATCCTGCTGGCCTCCTGCCCTTCAGGTATCTCTGCACTCCTGTCTGACTGCCTTCTCCTGAACCACGGTATGCATACTTCCCATTGACTGTGCTGTGTATTGCATACCTTGCTGGACTGTGTTGGTTCTCCTCTGGAGTGTACTATCCGCTGAGTCTATTGCCATCATTGACTGTGTTGGTTCTCCTCTGGAGTGTACTATCTGCTGACTCTACTGCCATCATTGACTGTGTTATCTCATGCCGGATTACTTCAAGAGACTTTCTATATTGGCAGTGTTGTTCAGTCATTTATACATTTATATTGTGCATATTACTGTGGATCAAAGTCAAGGTGCCCGTGTATATATTGTGTTGCAGTCTCTCCCCGTGCACCTCCTCACATATATATTCAGTAGTACAACTTGCTAGTGGCAGACCACTGACTCCTGTTTACAGTTTCACCTGTTCCAGTATCCTCTCACATAGCAGTGGTACAACTTGCTAACGCAGACCACTGACTCCCCGGATACCTCCACTTGGATTCCATTCCTTCACTCAGACAGCGGTACAACTTGCTATCCGCAGACCGCTGACTCTCATCACCTCCTCGTTTCTGTTGGACATTCCTCCTCACTATAGCAGTGGTACAACTTGCTACCGCAGACCACTGACTACCTTCACGTGTCCTTTGTCCATACAGTTCCTCGTGTATTACTACCTCCATATTGCCAGTGCTGCTAGTCATAGACTTTCCTGAGCATCTCATCATCTGCTATTTCCTGTTCCGTGATCACCCTGCTACCAGAGTACCATATTACCACCTATACTGCTCTGGTAAGCCTATCACCTGGTGATCCCTGGGTAAAGACTCCTAGTGCCCGTGACACAAAGACATTTTGCATCCAGGCTTATCATTTCTTTTTGTCTCGTAAGTGTTATCACTTAAGGAGTTGGGTGAAGATACTATATATCACGTTATATGGAACACATTTAAAATATTCAAGGCACTTACATATCTTGTATTTGATGAGTGGATTCACATAAGAAGAGATCCTTCTCTTCTGTCTCCCCCCTCTACCTAGCCCTTCACTGGCTCCCATTCCCCTTCAGAATCCTCTTTAAGCTCCTCACACTCACCTACAAGGCAATCACCAACTCCACTGCGCCCTACATCTCCACCCTCCTCTCTATTCATGCTCCATCCCGCCCTCTCCGTTCTGCCTCTGACCATCGCCTCTCTTCCCCCCTTATAACCTCCTCCCATGCGTGTATCCAAGACTTCGCCCGCGCTGCCCCCCTCCACTGGAACAAGCTCCCTCCCTCCATCAGAACTTCCCCTAATCTGTCCAGTTTCAAACGGGCCCTAAAAACTCACCTTTTTCTTAAAGCCTTTCTGTCTCCCACTTAACTTCCTACCTTATCTTCTGCCTCCCGGTTCCCTACTCTCCCCCTCTCCCCTGCGTCTCTCTGTCTGTCCACCCCTCCCCTTAGATTGTACGCTCCTCTGAGCAGGGCCATCTCTCCTCCTGTTTCCACCACTTCTAACTCTGCTCTCCAGCTACTTAGCCCTCCTCCTCGAGGGTCTCCACCCCACGTCCACTCTCGCTTCCTCCTCCCCCCTGGGGGTCTCCCTGTCTTCCGCGCCCTCCTTCTTGGGACCCGTCATTTGCGGATCCTCCCTCCCCCTTCCCCGCCCTCTCTAGCTGTGCATTGAGCTTATTGAGTTACTGTGCTTACTGTTTACTGTACTGTGCTGTCTCCCATTGGATTGTAATTTGTTTGTCCCTGTACGGCGCTACGGACACCTTGTGGTGCCTTATAAATAAAAATTAATAATAATAATAATAATAATCCTTGGATTGAAGTGGATCAATCCTACATTCACCACACATATGTCAATTGTTGTTACAATATCACACTATGTCATGATTTTGTATTTTTTATGGTACATCACTATATAACGGAGGAAAGATCGGAACAAGGTGACCTACGGATCTACCCCCGAATATAAGTATTTTATTTTATTTTTGATGTTTATATGTAGATAAGAACATGACTGGCTCCACATGCATTGTTTTACTGTGAAATACATTTATGTGATTGCAGTCAGCAGCGCTGGAATACCTTTATGTGTATATAGCAGTGTTCTTGTCACTCTCCAGTCTCCAGTGACATTGCTCAGTGCCATTGCTCATACAGAAACAGGAGGGGTAGCAGTGTTCTTGTCACTTGACAAAAATTGACTGGAAATGATTGGAAATTAATCTTATTGATGCTAATAATAATGAAGAGATAAAAAAAGAGCCAAATTATGTGATTTTAGCAAAAAAACCTGAGATTTTAGAAAAACAATCAGGATCCAAAACACGCAAGTGCAGTTTTGCCAAAACCAAAGCCAAAACCCAAAAATAAAGTTAATCCAGATTCAAAATCAAAACCAAAACCAAAACACGGGGGTCAGTGAACATCTCTAACAGGAACGCTGGAGTAAAGGTTCGGAGCCAAATACTTTGGTTCAGGCCTGTGCACTGATCAGGATTAAATAGCTGAGCTGATGAGCAGGAAAGGTCACAGGTCAGAACACATGACCACAGGTTTAGAGCTGCTCTTAAAGAGTCATGCGCCTTCTGTTGTACAGAGTAGGATTGTGGCATAGGGTTCTGCGCCTTGAGCAGAGGGAAGAGTACTGGGAGTGTGCCGGACAGCGGGTTTAAAAAGTAACAGCCAGACTCCGATGTGTGACACAGGTTCATGCTTCTCCATAGTAATAATGTCTATTAAAGAACAATTTTCAGTTTTGGAAGGCATTTCCTATGTGAAACCTGGTCTCCTGATATGCTGAGTGCACCACTGCTGCTCCCTTTGCTTCTGTGTTCTCCCATAGGCAATGTGGTGTCAGTGGTATCACTTGTCTGAAAAGGTTGGCAGAAGTGAGTAGAATGGACCTGCTCCTGAATGCTGGATACCAGTAAAGGACAAGGGGACTAGGCTTCACTTAGTATATTTTACTTAATACTGAATTTGCAATTTCGGGTGCAATTATCCCTTATAGATTTCAAAAATATAAACTGTATTCTCATGCTAAGACATATGGTCATAAACATTGTCTTCTACCTGGTAAAAAGTGAGTGGCAGAGACATTTTCAGCAATAAAATCACAATGAATTGTTGTCTGCACAATAACATAATGGTTGGACACTATTTTACATTAAACATAGGGAGGGGGGCTCATGAAGAGTTGGACATACATATATTTTATTTGCATAAAATATACATTTTCATACTGCGTATGAGCACCAAAAATGCGTATGCATGTGTTCATATGCAGATTTTGATACATATTTTTGTTACAACTGCTTGCGACTAGAGAGACGAGATGGGAAAGGCAAGGGGCGGGCATGCGTGGGCCGAGTACAGTGAAACTGTGTTCATGTAATTGCGACTCAAGTATACCTAGTTCTAGATATGGAGAGGCATATCTCCTGTGGGTGCTGGAGGACTGGTGCAACAAGACACACTGATGATGATGATGATGACAGTAAGCAGCACTAGGTAGCCCCTTCTGATTGGCTGATTGCAGATTGACCTCTCTAGCTAAGAGTACTTTAATTATTGGTGTGGTTGCTATATTATAGTGTAAAATCGAGGCCATCTATCTGCATTAGTTTATATTTTCATTTGGACTATGGCAGCTGCCATATGATTTTTAGGGGGGAAAGCAGCAGGTGTTTGTATTTAATTGAATTTGTATTTTGTATTTGTGTTTGTATTTAATTATATTTTATATGAAAATGCAAGTTTTTGTCTTTATTAATAAATGTCAAGCCACTGTTCTCTCTTGTCTATGTGGCATTTCATTATATTTTTATATGGTTTACAAATAGGGTTATGCGACTTTACTAGTAAGACCATCAAGCCCCATATGTGCGCTGTCTCTGTGCTTTCCCTATGCATTAAGTATACACTCTAGTTACTCCTGACGTACACTTGGAGCAAATGCGAGGGAGTTGCGTCCCACTGACCATATGCACATAAATGTGTTTTGTCATGTGCACCTGTTCCTGCTTATGTTCGGGGGCGCAAATGTCTCCAGCTCTACTTCATCATGTTTCATTTTTACAATAGCGAGTACAAAAAATAGTCAACACAAGCGTAAAAAAGAAATGTGCTAACCTTAGTGGGTCCTATTCTATCAATATAATTTTCATGTATAGTGAAACAGAGCCCGTATTCTTTATGTGATCTTAGTGAATGAATAATGACTCTGCATAACTTCCTTATGTGCAATGCAGGAAATGTAAACATTTCTGGTCTACATTAGTGAAAGAGCAGTCACATAGTTACATAATGAAATGCTATGTTATGATGGACAGCTTTAATATATACAGTCAGGAAGGTGTTCAGTTTGTTTTATTTATTTGGGTGGGGGGGAGTTAGTTTGTCCATCATGCATTCCTTAGCATGTTTTATCATTACGCAAGGAACTAAAAGAACTTAAGTTACTTACGTCCAGCACTAAGCAGCGCCACCCCCTACTCCTCCTCAGAAGCTGCACCCCATTACTGGGCATTGTGCCCCAACCTCTGCTGCCTTCTTACCGTACTAGGCAGAGGGTGGGGATGGCATCCCCTGCTCCTTAACGTGGAAGTGTGGCGCTTGGCTGTGACATTATAGCTGCTTGTTTCTTCTCTTCCATGTCAGCAGCTGGCGATACGCGTGGGGTCGGCACGGGGGTATTAAAAATACGTCAGTGTTTTAGTCGCCACCTAACCATTAGCACACTAGACAACCAGCTAGGCTTGTCTAATGTTAGTGCCAGCTTTGGGTTCTTAAAAGGTGTATAGATGTTGTGACTGCAAAATACTTTTGTGGTTTAACAGCTTCTTTCAGAGAAAAACATTTGTCATTGTGCATCTGTGCTGATTTTCAGTAAAGATGCACCTGTACTTACTTCACGCCCGTATCCCCGCTTGTTCCAATACCTGTTCTATAATTCACAGAGTTGGGATTCAGAACCAAAGATGGTAAAAAAAAGTTCCCTCTAGTCATCACTAGAGAATATTAAGGTTGCATTCAGGGCCATCTTAACAACATTATGGCCCCCGGGGCAAAGCAGTGCACCGGGGCCCCTACATATATAGATATATATATATATAGATATAGATGTATAGAGATACAGATATAGATATAGATATATAGAGATAGAGATAGATAGATGTACTTGCTCAGTGACCCTTGAAGGTTTTTTTTGCAGGTTTTTTCTTTTGCAGGATTATTTATTCTAATTAAGAGCCCAGCATATGGGGCCCCCTTGCCCATGGGGCCCCCGGGCACCTGCCCATCGTGCCCAATGGAAAAGATGGCCCTGGTTGCATTTCCATAAATATTGCTTAAATTTAGAAACTGGTTGCTTCCATTGTTTGTAAGAAACATACACAGTTACACAAAAGTTGCACACAGGAGGGAAGCAGGTACAAAGTACCAAATAGATCTGGTTCTGCTCCCTTAGGTGGCTATGGAATAGGTCACAAGAAGTTGTTGTACCAGGACCTGAAATTTCTCTTTCTATATGCCTGTCTGGCTTTGAATCAGAATGAATCAGCTACACTTTGATTCACTCCTGATTGTATTTCACAAAGCATAGAGCTCTTAGGCTAGGTACAAACTGGAGAATTTTTCGACCAATCTGTTACCTACAATGATTGTAACTACGACTGAAGGTCTGACCGGTCGGGCGATTTATGCATTCACACTACACATGATTTACCTTCAGATCTGTGCTCTTCGTCTGGTCCTATAGTCATTTACAGAATGACAACATAATAGGCATTCATTCATTCCTGTTACACTAATTAACCGCCTTATTATAGCTATCCACATTTCATAACAAATTTTGCTAGCTTCTGTGACTCTGAAACAAAATATTCTTAGTGCAAAAAAACATTTACAATTAAATTTACATTTGTTAATTTTTGTGGTTTTGATATATTTTACATACAATTTGTTACTAAAAACAAAATATTTCTATATTAATTTGTTCAAAAACGACATTTTGTACACTGATTTGCTGATTAGAAAACACTGTTAATTGTAAAGAATTAAAATCTGGTGGAAGATTTCACTTTTCTCTAGGAATGTTTCTGGGTCATTTGCTAACATGATGGACAACATGGACATATTTTAGAGAAATACCAGTAAGTCCCTCCTGCCAAAGTATGGGCTGTATAATGTCCTCTTTATGCTTGTCAGCTGTGGTAACAAGCTCAGTGGTTTTGTCATGATGCACCTTGGCAAGCCCCAAAATGTATGCCTCTTTGCTTCCATAGTTTCATCAACATCATCCAAAAGGAGATCAACTGTCACTTCCTGGCTGAAGATGAGCAGAGAACTGTGTTTTCTCAAAAAAAATCCATTTCAGTGGTGAGATCCAGTAGTGTCTACAAACCCATTTTTGTGTCACTGATAACTGCAAACAGGACTGTGCACTAAAGCACACATCTCAACATTTATGATTTATGAATTGGGACAGAGTGTGCGCACTGCCACAAAGCAATAACATGCGCACAAAAAGGGTGAGTGGTCACTCTGGCCTGCCCCTAGCCTCCTAACCCTCCCCTAAAAACACTGCTTCAATTCATGCACACCAGCCACTTGTACGAACAGCATTGAGGGGACACCACCTAGTGAGATATATCTCATAACTGTCCCTGAATCGAAACAATGGACCTGAAATATGAGACTGCGAGATAGTCTCCTGAAATCGGGAACTGACCCCCCTAAATCAGGACAGTTGGGAGATATACTACAGATCTGTCAACATGACCCATTTACAAAATGTAACAATAGTCTGCTCCTGCCTCTACTTATTTTTCAGTTACAATAACCTGGGATTTGCGTATTGGGGCATTAGACTGGCGATGCCCCCAAGAGGGGAGGAAACAGACACAAAAATATAGCAATATAGAACATAGAATGTATGATATATAAGATATACATTGATCAGCCACAGCATTAAAACCACCTGCTTAATATTGTGTAAGTCCCACTTGTTCTATCAATACAGCTCTGAACCATTAAGGCATGGACTCCACAAAACCTCTGAATGTGTCCTGTGGTACCTAGCACCAAGACGTTAGCAGCAGAACCTTTAAGTCCTATAAGTTCCAAAATGGGGCCTCCATGGCTTGGACTTGTTTTTCAAGCACACCCCACAGATGCTCGATTGGATTGAGATCTGGGGAATTTGGAGGACAAGTGAACACCTTGAACTCTTTCTCACGTACCTCAAACCATTCCTGAGCAATATTTAGCAGTGCGCATTATTCTGATGAAAGAGGCCACTGCCATCAGGGAATACCATTGCCTTGAAGGGATGTACTTAGTCTGTAACAATGTTTAGGCAGGTGGTATGTGTCAACGTAACATCCACATGAGTGCCAGGACCCAAGGTTTCCCAGCAGAACATTGCTAAGAACATCGCACTGCTTCTGTCAGCTTGCTTTCTTCCCATAATGCATCCTGATGTCATCTCTTCACCAGGTAAATTATACACACGCACCTGGCCGTCCACATTATGTAAAAGAAAAGGTGATTCATCAGACCAGGCCACCTCTTTCCATTGCTCCATGGTCTGGTTCTGGAACTCACGTGCCCATTGTAGGCGCTGCAGCTACTTAGCCCCATATGCACTGTGTGTTCTGACACCTTTCTATCATAGCTAGCAATAACTTTTTCAGCAATTTGTACTACAGTATCTGTTCTGTGGGATTCCACCAGATGGGCTGGCCTCCGCTCAACATGTACATCAATGAGTCTTGGGTGCCCATGACCCTGTCGCCGGTTCACTGGTTGTCCTTCCTTAGACCACTCTTCTTAATTACTAACCACTGCATACCGGGAACACCACACAGGACTTGTCATTTTGAAGATGCTATAACCCTGTCGTCTAGCCATCAAAATTTGGCTTTTGTCAAATTTGATCAGATCCTTATGCTTGCCCATTTTTCCTGCTTCCAAAACATCAGCTTCAAGATTACCATAACAGTTTCAGTCTGACACGGCAGTAGTTTACCACATAAGTACATTGCTCTGTATTGTATTTAGGAAAATACAGTATATACATATTTATGTATATGAAATGACTGCCCCAGACTGACAGAGGGAGATAATCAATTTACTCACCATATTTAATTATTGTGAGATCAAAGTATACTGTAGATATACACAGACTGACAGAGGGCAGCTATCACAAATTTCACTAACCACCTAAGATCATTATTATGATTTGTGAGTATCCTTAGGAGATCTATTTATGTAATTATATACAAACATGACAGCGATAGACTGAGAGAGGGTTGCAATGAAGTCATAAGAGCATTGTGAGTTTCTGTAGGAGATTCCAGTATACATTATACCGTGACACTACAAGACTGGGAGAATAAAGTAATGAAATACATTTATGTGCAGAGGGAGAAGTCCAGAATCTGTGTATAATTGCACTGGTCAGTTTTATATAACAATCTCTAATGCTATTAAGTAATATGTATATCTTGATTAAGTGGTTCAAATGCTGGACTGTATACCATATTATCTATAAAGGGTTAATACATGCACTTTCAGTGTTTTGGTTTAATGATTCTCATACATTTGCTACTATATAGCAGTGCTCCGCAACCAGTGTGCAACGTGATGTTGCTAAGTTCGACACGGCGACGCAATGCCTCCAACAGGAGAAAAAGCACAAGATCCTCTCTCCCACGTATGTTCCTTTTCTAACTTCCCCTCCCACTGTACCCAGAAGTCCTGCCCTCCTCACTACTTATCCTTTTCCTGGGTATCGAGCTAGACTTTGGAGTAAGTTGGTGGTCAGCTTAACATATATTGCAATATGCAGCACTTTCCTGATTTTAATATAGAAAAAGTAGCTGGAAGAGCATTAATTGTGTATTTGGTGATTGCAGAGTATCCATGGCTTTTTTTATTTTTTATATATATTACACACACACAATACAATACGGTGCCTCCACCTGTGTTTTATCTCTTTGACTGAAGTCTGTGGGTTGTAGATGGGTAAATGCTTCCACCAGCCGACGACTTGGAAAGACTTCATGCCCAAATATATACACATTAAACACCCTAAACAAAATTGAAATGCATATTTATTAGAGATGTTCACTGACCCCCGTGTTTTGGTTTTGGTTTTGGATCTGGATTAAGTTCATGTTTTGGTTTTGGCTGTGGCAAAACCGCCCTCACATGTTTTGGTTTTGGTTTTGGATCTGTATTTTTTAGAAAAATAGCGAAAGTATGCTAATATCACATAATTTTGCCTTTTTATCCCCCTACATTATTATTATTAACCACAATAGCACTAATTTCCAGTAATTTCCAGTCAAATTTGACCACCTCACAGGTTGCAATATTATTTTCATGCACTTTCGGACAAAGACTGCAGCGACCTGGCTGGATGATAAGCGACAGAGCAACGATACAAACACACGGCAGTTCATAGCACATCTAGGAAACATTGCCACACAGCAGTGGCAGAAAAAAAAAGTGAAGCAAAATGTCCTTGGGCACTCCCACCCACCCTTATGTAAGATATTGAAAAGGACATGTACATTTTAACAAAGCAAGCACTCCAGCAACAAGGAATGCCACTTTTGTGGCTGAAGTGTTTGGCTTGTTTGGGGCCCCACAAAACAAGCTACCAATAGCTTAGCTGCCTTAAGACGAACAGTGCTGTCAATGAAATCTACATTATTAAACCAAGTCTGCTGGTGCTGCATCTTTATTCTCCTTCTCCTCTGTGGATACCTCCCTCTCATCCCTGAAGAACTGCCAAACTTATGTAGACACAGTAATGTATATTACAACTGGAGTGGCATTACATCTGCTTCAGACAGACTGTGACACGGAAAATGTGGGCAGCATAGAATCCGTCATGTTGGAATACACTGCATTGAACAGAGATTTAAACCAATATAGAGATGCAGTTGAGGAGACTATACTTATATTAAAACATGACCCACCAGATGAGATCCTGGATTTAAGAGAGCTTGTACACGAGAGAAACACTGCGCTTCAGAAGAATAATACAGAGGAGGCCCTAAGGCAGGATGATAAATATGTTAAGGAAAGCTGAGAGACCTGATAAAACAAATAGGTGTGTCACAGGCTCCTACAGACAAAGATTTGGAAGATGAAGACGAGGAGATCACCGTCACCCAGAGCACTCCTATAACACAGTTGGAGATGGTGAACCCAGTGAAAAACAAAGTATGTGGTCACACGTACGAGAGAGAAGCAATTGATAGGATGATTCAAAACAAACTTCAGCACTTATAGCACATGTAGGTAACATCGGCACACAGCGGTGGCTGAAAGGAAAAGTGGTGCAAGATGGAATTGTCCTCGGGACCCTCCCACCCACCCTTATAATATGGATCTTAAAAAGGACATGTACACTTTAACAAACCAAGCACTCTAGCGACAAGGAGTGCCACATTTGCAGCTGAAGTGCTTGGTTTGTTTGGGCCCCCCACAAAACAAGGTAACAATGGGCTTAAGGCAGCTAAGGTAACAGTGCTGTCAATGAACTCTATAGTGGCAAGATGTTGTCATCATCTTCAGCCTCATCCTCACCCGCATTATTTCTGGACACAGACAGCATCTCCTGCATCTCACTGTCATTTTTTAGAAAGCTCGGTACCACCAAGTTGATAGTTTGAGCAAAACAGGGAATGTGATGAAATTCTCCCCGCTTTAATGCTCTCACAATATTGGTGGCGTTATCATAAATGACATATCCTTAGGAGAGTCCAAACGGGATAATAACATAAAGTCAGTGGAAAATACAATCCTCCTTATAGCTGGGCTGGTAACAATATCAATGATGTATGTATAAAGAGAAGGAATGACGTGATTAAACACACCTAGAGAGGAGTCCTCTCTATCCTACTCAAGTTTAATTAACATAGTGAATCTTTTCTAATACTCCCATCCGGTAGATTCTGATCATCTAGATAGTCTAGATCTTTTGTGGTATCAGTAAAGGGAAGAGGTCACCGCAGTAAACACTTATCTTTACACCTTTACAGTATCCTCAGTCACTGGTTTTCTCCTGTTACCCCTCCTTGTGTTTGAAGTTCTCTCTTGCTAAAGAATGACCACTCGCTTCCCTGGTAAGAGTGGTGTGTTTATTTTTTGGTTGAGTATTTAAAGGATATTACAGTGTTCATCAGATTTACTTGCTCTCAACAGACACAATGTTCCTGCTTCTCATTCCCTAGCCGCAGCTACTCTCCACCAACTCCAAATTGTCACTCTCCAACTGTCCTTTTCTATCCATCTCTCTCTCCCCAATGACTGTAACATTCTCTTTCTATTCTCCTTGAGGGATTCTGGGAGATGTAGTTATTCTATGCTTGCTACACCGTCTTGCCCTCTGATATGGGCTACACCCAGCTGGCCCATTTGAGGTCTTGATGGAACGCAAGTTAGAATACAATGGTCAGTTTGACTTCCAAATAATAATAAAACTACATATTTTTACAATTCAGTCCTATATAATTTGGCATTTATATTATTTAGAAATTGTCCTCGTGAGAAAATCTGGATTAAATTTAAATTGCCCTGCCTCAACTCAACACTGGATAATAACCAGTTACATGCTGAGAGCTACAGAAGAAATGGATCCACCTGTAAGTAAATCCCCTACTACATGCTATCGAAGCAGAAGATTTTAATTCATGAGGGTCTATTTATCAAATGATAACAAAAATCTGCTTTTGCTGGAGATAGGGCTTTTATTTGTTTCTCCCTATCTATCAATGGCTTAACGCTGGCAATAGGACTGCTATCGTCGGCGGTTAGCCAGTTTACGCCATGTATCGTCATCCACATAAAGCTTTGTGAGGGTGTCGAAAATGCTTCATTTTTCAATTTCTGGATGGTGTTAACTATGAAAATAGTACAGAGATCTGTACCACCGGAGGAGAATTAGTGAAGAGGCGGCTTACCTCTTCCTTCCTGGCTCCTGCTCTGCAGGGTCCACGTGTAACGTGCAAACATTGCATTATTATAAGTTCTTTTCATTAATTACTTATATCGTTTCCCAGATTCATTGGTCATCAATACATAAACTATTACATAAAAGTATTTATTCTGTGATGTGTGCTAATTGGATAAATATGAGAAGGAGTCGAGTGCAGAAAAAAATTATACTGAGCATGCATGGAAAATTTGAGTTTCAGTTGGTTCAGTTGAATCAATAGAATACAACTAGGAAGAGATAAGTTTTGCCGCAGCTGGTCAGAAGTTATTTCTGTAGCAGATACAATTGCTGGGCAGCCACTCTTCACTGTTGCTACCCCAATGTGGTAAAATTAATAAATTGGTGGAGATACTGTATTATTTATCACTGTGATAAGCGGTTATATAAAAAAAAAAAGCAGTATTTAATAAATAGGCCTCATGGCGATGGATGAGGTTTAACAAAATTCTAGAATGGACACCAGCATATGGATCACTATTAAAAATTTATGATTGTTAATGTGAAAACAATGTACTTGTTTTATTATTATTTATACCTTTTGCCTATAGCAACCAATCAAATTTTAGTTATTTATTTAGTACATTCTACAAACTGAAAGCTAAAATCTCCACTTTTTCAAACTTGCAGTTTAGTAAATCTAGCCCTAAATCTTTTGCTTGCATCCTTAGAAGGCAAATTGAAATCATTTTAAAGATTTTCCAAAACACAGGCTTTGCCTTAAATCATCCCTGTCTGTCAACTTAAGTAAAAAAAGAACAACAACAGTACATAAGTTGTTGATTTATCCTTGTTGAAGTTTGATTTACCTTTTAAACACCTAAAAAAGTCTGCAAAGGCTACATTTTTGTAGTGTATATTTGATAGGAAATGTCAGAAACTAAGCAACAAAATTTGATGTAACAATAGGAACAGCCAAAACTGTCTGAAATGAAGATTGTATCTAAGTTACTAGCAACTGGAGACAAGTGGTTATAGAACTAACACTTTAAATTCCAGTTTCAATTGTTTGCACTGGCAGCAGTGACATACTATATAAAGTTCACAGCACTCTTTATAGGATTTAACAGAACAAAAATCCACAAGAGCCTATTTATTAAAGATTACTAAATCTTTGTGTTGAATTAAACATTTTAAAAAAAATCAGTATCAAAGAATATATTTTTAAAGGAGAACTATCCTGGCACCTTAACAGTTAGTTCCATATTGCTTTTGTAATCTGTACACCTAAGCAGCAAGGGGCAGTAGGTGTGGAGAGATAGAAAAGAGAAGAATCCCACCTTCCAATTAGGTAATTTAAAGTCTAGGAGGAAGGACAATAGCATTTGGGTGTTGTTCTTCTACAATGTGTTTACAGGTAATCTGAAGTTTTTACCTCCAAACATATCTATGCATGGCTTTGGACAAGAGGGTAGGAGCCACTCAGATCAGGGCCATCTTAACAACATTATGGGCCCCCGGGCAAAGCAGTGCACCGGGGCCCCTACACACACACATATATATATATATATATATATATATATATATATATATATATATATATATATATACATATATATATATATATATATACACACAAGTTAACCCGTGCATGATACTCATGCATTCTAGTCAAATCAAGCTACTTAAGGTGTTAAAAAGGTTCTTGTCATGCATTTGGGCCATAGCCCAGGCCTCCTCAGGGGAAGAGCGTTACTTCCCGACGCAAGCGCCCTTTTTTAACGTGGTTTTGTCCACATGTCACCACCTCATCATTTTTCTCCATCACCTCATCCTTCATCTTTATCGCCACATCTATCCAGATGTCTATCCAGACACAGGGATCTCTCTCAGCGGTCCTGAGTATCACACTCCTCTCGCTCTGTCACCCCCGGCAACCACCAACCACTCCCCACTGTCACCCCCGGCAACCACCAACCACTCCCAACTGTCACCTCCGGCAACCACCAACCACTCCCAACTGTCACCCCCGGCAACCACCAACCACTCCCAACTGTCACTTCTCCTTCAAGAAATATATATATATATTTTTTAAATCTTTATAAACACTTTTAACAATTAACAAATTAAATTAACAAATTAAAAACATCTTAGTATACTAAATTTCAGCCCTTTCTGATTTTTTTTTTCCACACACACTAAGAATTTAGTAGGTCAGTGTATAACTCCGCCCAGCAGGTGGCGCTGCAGCTTGGTTTTGTTTTTTTCACACATACATACACAGACTAACACACGCCACTAGGCTTTTATATTATATATATATATATATATATATATATATATATATATATATATAATTATAAAATCACTTGTGTTTTATATGTACTCGCTCAGTGGCCCTTGAAGGTTTTTGTTTTTTTTTACAGGATTTTTTTTTTTTGCAGGATTATTTGTTCTAATTAAGAGCCCTGCCTATGGGGCCCCCAGGCACCTGCCCATCATGCCCAGTGGAAAAGATGGCCCTGACTCAGGTGTTAAACTACACTACTCCTATTCCAAAGTTACTTCTTCATGCCTGACTGTCTGTAATAATACATTTAAATGTACCATTTAAATGTACAGACTATTATTTAGGAATAATTTTTTACCCAAAATAGAAGGCTTTCTCAATTCATCTGACACATTTCTGTGTATAAGATTAGATACAGATGGTTTACAATTGTTCATTATTATACTTGAAGATGTCCTCTGTTAGGTCCAAAGCTTCTATTCTCTATATAAGTATCAAGCAGAACCTCTATGACTATTCTACGCTATGAAGTGGAAGATAGTTTTCAATAATTTAATTCTAAATGACTTTATTTCAACCTGAAAAAAATATTATTGTTAAAACTTTATTTTAATGTTGACATAAAGGGATTGGACTACCACCTAAAGAAAAAAGCCTATTGCTGTATTTTACCATCACTTAAAGAAAGAAGACTACAGTGTTTATAGAAAATCATCATACTCTGTCAAAATCATTATCTTTTGTCACATCACACCATGGAAATTGAAATAAAGAAAATCAAACATT
This sequence comes from Mixophyes fleayi, assembly GCF_038048845.1. NCBI lineage: Eukaryota > Metazoa > Chordata > Amphibia > Anura > Limnodynastidae > Mixophyes > Mixophyes fleayi. The sequence goes on along the minus strand of NC_134403.1, from coordinate 315,031,953 downwards.
TCCCAGCTGCATTTACACATTATAACCCCCAACTTCAAAGTGAAAATAACATTTACAAAACTTCTTAACAATTGATATAATTTAATTACTAAAATACCTTACTTGGATAAGAACACCATTACACACTTGCTCAGGTACAACAAATGACCTTCCAGATCACACAACAGGCTAATTGGCCACCATCTGACATCAATTCTATTGGTTTTGATTTTTTCAGAATAAAACAGGCTGTTCCTTGAGGATTCCACTACCAGTAGAGCATTGTATGGCAAAGAATACTCCATGGTTGGAAAGGTGCTTCCAAAAGGGCTGAGGGATAAAATTGTGGAAAGGCACAAGTTAGAAGGATAAAAAAAAATCAAAGGCTTTTACTCTGCCTCTGACTACCATTCAAAGCATTATTAAGCAGTGGAAAGCATATGCTACCAACAGCACCTTGCTTAGATCGGGCTGTCCCTCCAAACTGAGTGACAGAGCCAGGATGATATTGATCAAGGAAGCTACCAAGAGGCCAATGGCAGCTGTGAAGGACTTAAAAGTCTTTATGACTGAGATAGGTCGGTCTGTGCATGTGACTACTATCTCACAAGCTGTACACAAATCTACCCTGCATTTCAGGGTGGCAAGAAAGAAGCCTCTTCTGAAAAGTGCCACACTCAATCTCATTTGTGCTTTGCAAAAAAAAAGTTAGACGATTTTGATGCCATGTGACAAAAGTTTCTACGGTCAGATAAGACCAAGATAGAAATGTTTGGACTGAAAGCCAAGAGATATCTTTGGTGTAAACAAAACACACCACACCTACTGGTGATGGCAACATTATGTTGTCCTGGTGTTTCTCTTCAACAGGGACTGGGCGATTGGTCAGGATTGAAGGGAAGATGGAAACTGCCAAGAACACTCAAACTCTTGAGGTAAACCTGCGGCCCTCTGCTAGACAGCTGAAGATGGGGTGGTTCACCTTCCAGAACAACAACGATCCTAAGCATACTGCCAAGAAAACAACGCAGTAGCCTAAGGATTGGAAGGTGAATGTCCTTGACTGGCCAAGTCAGTGCTCTGACCTAATCTGAAATAAATCTGTGAATAGACTTGAAGATAGAAGTCCATTGCCACTCACCACGAAATTTGACTGAACTTGAACAATTCTGCAAGGAATAATGGACAAATATTCCTAAATCTAGGGGCAAAAAGCTGTTAGAGACATATCAAAGAGACTGATGGCTGTATGTACTTATTATTGCATATTAAGTATTAAATCAGGGGAATGATCACTTTTCCAATTATGTTATTCTAGTTTTTAATTTTTTATTAGTTTTCAGAACTGTTGCCTTTTTTAGTTAGTTGAATGTTGTAAGGCGAAGTGTGTAAATAACAGTGGAAAAAGTATGATTTCATTTATTTCAATTTCCATAGTGTAGTGTGACAAAAGGTGATTTTGACAGGGTATGATGATTTATTATAGGAGCTGTATCTCTGTATTGATCGGGAGATTCTTCAAACAGCAGTAAGAAAAACAGCTGTACTTTCAGGGCCTTGAAGGCAATACCTGATGGTATATGAACCAGTCATATGGTGCATTCTCTGACTCACTTCCAAACATGACCTGGATAGACCATTTTGTTTAAGTGTCTGTAGTGTCTTCTGGCCAGATCATTTTCCCCTTAGGGACGGCTCCATCCCCTTAAACTGCTTAATGTCTTAAATTTAGGATTAGTGTTTCTGTATGTGACTGGTTTTTGGCAAGTTTATAGGCTGGTAATTTATAAGTTACAGCGCAATCAACCCAATAAATGCTGTCCTCCTTGCTGCACAAGAAAATGTTTCCATGGCTAATTTTCCACATATAGCAAAGTATTTACCTAGCTTTTACACTTTCCTATACTGTGATTCAGAACTTAAACACGTGTGTTCTAATCTATTCAAACAACAGGTTTAGCATATAGCTGTTTGTAGATGTGCGCAATTTGGCCTCTGTAGGTCTCTGTGAGAGCAGCTGAAGGTTGCCAGTCCCTGTAGTGTGCTGGCAATGAGACTGATAGTTGATCTCTCTCCAGGATAGAGCAGTAGAGTTGGACACAGAAAAAACAGCGGATGATTTGGAATGGCACGTTCCTCTACAGAGAAGGAACATATTTCATTTTTCAATGTCCAACACACATTGATTCACAGCAAGTAGATCTCCTGCAGGCCTTTCAGATGTGGTTGGCTGCAGGCCCATGGAAATGTGTAATAGAGGCAAATCATAAAATGTAGGAATGTAGGGGGCATGTTGTGTTCAAGTGGATATGAAGATTATATCAAACAACTTCCTGGTGAACTATCCCTTTATCAAGCATAGTCAATGCTGATAATATGTTAACAATGCATTGCCTTGAAAAAAATTATGGATAAGTAATTGACAGATTATATATAAGTAATTGTAACCTAGGTATTTATCTAAAAATGTAATATTGTAAACCCAAAATAACTGCTAGGTAATGACATTGCATTAAATGTAGCTATAGTTATAATTCATATTAAAGAGTTAATCACTTAAAGGACAACTAACACATTAAATTAAAATTTTTACAAAGAGTTATAGTCATCCCACAGCTTTAAAACACTCTCTAACATGGTGTTGATATACCAATGATAATGCAAATCAAGTCAGATATGCTTGCAGAAACTCCACTGACATTTGATATGTATATGAATCTGAAATCCCTAGAGACTATTCATCCAGATTGTGCACCACACCATGGTGTTCCGCGCCCACCACAATGCACCACTGAAGGAAAGAACTAAAACGTTCAAAAGATGCACATGACACCACACAAGCATTAGAAAAAGCCTTAGCCGGGGCATCCCCGGACCCGGAGCGCTCAGTGGGTGACTAGTACAATCCCTCCTCTACACCCAGAACAAGAAAACAACAACCAGAGCCTCTATAACAATGTCCGCTGTTAAAGGAAAAGCACTTTCCTCTGGATGGAAATGATGTTCCAGGGCTCCCTTGCCCTTGTCTGTACTTGGAAGCCCCACCCTCTCGAAAACCAGCTTTAGGCTGCTTAACCTCCAGCTACACCTCAACATCCTTGCAGCCAAACACCATCACATGCAATCCATCATTTTTTTTTTTTTACAAAAGGCCTCCTCATACTTCCTTCATATAATGCCCTTGGACCTCATGTAAACCCTTTAAATCAGATAAAGTACTTGAGGTCCTTAATGTGCTCCTCAGGCCTGGTCTCTAAAACTAGGCAGCAAAAACCAACATTTCATCGAGCCAAGTATCATAACTTCTATAGGCCTGCTCACCAATGCCACTCCTTGCCTTAACAGCTGACAGAGCATCCTTGGCCTTGACCTTACCAATGAGGATCCATGTAGGGATGAGACTGTAATGCGGGGGGAAGCAGAAGATAGGGGCAGTGTGCCGACAGTGGAAGCAGGTCTGGAAACCGCCGCCACCGAGATCAGCACCGGGGGAGGGGAGGCCGAACCTGTCATAGTGCAGGCAGACAGAGAGCAATGGGGACACCGTACAATCCACTGCTTGGCAGATGGAGGGAAGAGGTGTGAGAAACAGGTAGTCAATGGTGCTGCTGGAGAGTGGATATGCTGTAGCCTAGATGAGAAGGGGCAGTGGGTGGGGCACGGGGCCACTTCTGGTGAAGCATATCTGCAAGTGAAAACGGGGGGGGGGGAGAAGGGGTGAGAGAAGAAATCAAGAAGGGGAAGAGGAAAGGAAAAAAGGGATAAGTCAGGACAGAGGGGAACATAATGTAGAATATAATAAAAATTTATTAAAAAAAACAGGAAGGAAAGCAAACGCAAAAGAAAGTTCCAGAAGACAGAAAAGATCAATTGTAGACAAGAGAGGAGGCAATTACAAGAATTACCACACTTATGATACTCACATGCAGTAGATTCGGCAGGCAACCTACTAGAAATTTCCAGTTGAAAGAGAGTGAAACCAGCCTATGCCTATTATTATAAAACCTCCCCAGCTCAGGGCTATCCCCCAACACCCTGACTGATTGGCTAACCAACTATAACAGACCCAGTAATATTAACTCTTGGAGAGCTCAACTTTTCCTTTACACCTGGACACTTATAGGTCCTACTTTCTGTTGTCCTAAGAGATAAATTGTGTGGCAGATCCCAGTTGCAGGTGTTATTGTTTTCTAAAACATGTGCTTTGAAGATTGGTGGTATGCCCTTTTGGGGAAAGCGTTAACCCTGTATCATCGGCAGACCTATAGCCTATTTTATGTACAGATTCATATTCTCTTCTGAACTTACTACATGGGGGTTACATGTTGATTAATATTATTACTGGAGGGGAAGGAATAGTCTTATTCAAATAAGATTACTACATAGTATATATTGTTGTATTATGCATTTGAAATGGGAAGATCCTCCTCTGATGTTTGTTAAAGGACTTACATTTTTTTTTATTTATTTTTTTGAAAATAATTTTTATTGGGTTTTTTTCAAAACAAAACAATGAGTTTGAAACATACCAAAAGAATGTATAAACATATTGCTTACATATGAAATTCAATAAACTCACAATAGTAAGAAAGACTGGACTTACATTTTTATACTATACTCGTACGAGCAATTTGCCCTTCTGAAACTACATTTTGACCTTCAGATGTACTGTATACTGATACCATTTGTCCAATGATCACCCTTTTAAAATGTGCTGCAGAGGTTGTTTTCAGGAATACCATATGACAGATTATATTTCAATTCATAACTTATGCTAAAAAAATGCTTGGACTCATATGGAAAGAATCCCCCCTTTTTGTCATGCTATGTGGCACTCTGGTAAACAACTCCCGCTGTATACATTCTCCTCTATACCTATTTATATAAATTAAAGTAAACCAGATCCTCCCAACAGAATCAGTGCTATATGTGCTAAACAGAGAATACATCTACAGCATGTAAAAAAAAATACTAGCAAAATTTACAAACTTGTTCCCATGGCGAAGTTCATCATTTCAGCCAGGTTTCTAATTAGGCAAACATGAATGTAAATGTACCAGTTATCCTGTTTTGCAGGCATTATTTTTTCGCTGTGAATTTATGAACAGCCGCCTAGTACCACTTCTCTTGTCCTGTATTTTATAGGTAATTCTTTGTGTCTGCTTTTATTCTGTATGCGTGGACAGGTGCAAAGTAATACTTCACGTTATGTATTCTGAACAAGGACTCATACGCATACCCGTAACTAGGAATAAAATTCTAACATCTTGAAGAGGTTCCTTCCCCTCTTTATCTCCCCACACAGGACAGCCCTGTGACAACCACATTTATATTTTTAAGTAGTTTTCCTGCACATAACCAGGCAACGAAAAATCGAATGTTCTGATGCGGGAACACTGATTTGATCTGTAAGTGCTGTCACTAAGTAGTACTGAGCAAAGCGGTGCTTGTGTGTGTTAGAGAGTTGCGGCAGTGCCCGTGGCCGCCGCGACTCACCGCCCCTATCTCTCACATCCTGGCCATCGCTATGACGACTGGGATGTCACTTCCGGAAATTCGGGGCAACGGCCGGAAGCCGAATTAAGATTCCATGTGCCCCAAGTCTGGCAGCCGGGCGCATGTGCAGAGAGTACAGCCTGCGGGCTGATTAATTAATATTGGGCTCATCAGTTTGGCTCTGAGGATGATTATAGGGCAAAGCCCTGATTGGTGGATTCTAGTATTTAAGGCAGGGAGGGCTTAGCCTCCATGCCGGTTATAGTGCTTCTGACCCAGTCTTGCTGACCTGCTCCTCCCTGTTGTACCCTGTTCTGTGGATACTCTGTTGGATTTTCTGTGTATGACCCCTGCCTGGACTTTGGACTCTGCCTGTTTGCTTGTGACCCTGACCCTTTGGCCTGTACCTTGGACTCTGCTACTTTGCCTGTGACCCTGACCCTTGGCGTGTTTACTGACTACCCTGCTTGCCTGTGACCCTTGACCTTGGCTACTGTCTGACTATCCACTGCCTCCTGGCCTGCCGCTACGGGCCTGCATTACCAACCCACACTACACCTGGTGTTAAGTCCTGGGGGCATCCGAGTACCGGTGAGCACATTAAGTTCTAAGGGAAAGGCGGCTGCTATAGATGAAGACCTCCACCAACTAGTTCTGTGGGTTGATGATCAGACCGTCAGCCTAACAGTGTGTCAGGAGTTTAGCACTGCTAAGTGCAGGAAAACGGTGTATAAATGCTCTATTCTAAGCTAATATACATGTGCTCACAAAGTGCACTAGGGGCATGTATCTCACTGGGTCCTATAGCATCATCACGAGTTGCGACGGTTTATTGTTGCGCCTCCTGCTCATTTTTATTTAAACTCTGGTCACATATATTTAGCCCCCAAACTCTTATACACTCATCTCCTCACTGACGAATGAGCACAATTATTATTGAATGTAATTATTGATCATAAAGCTGTTTCTAATATTGTTTTAAAATTAGTTGGGTGTAAGACCATATATAGACCATTGTCTCAAAAGGTGAGATGGCTTTATTGAAGTCGTATAATTGGATGAAAGAAAGTATATTGATTAATATTGTTTTACCGTGCGATTGCGATTAGTACGCCACGAGTTACGTATCATGGCGCGATCGAACGATAAAACACGCAGGCATACACTCGCACTTTCACATTCATTTATTTATATATTTTATATTCATAATGGTTCCATTTCACAGTTGTTTATCAGCAGATGGCATTTGGTTTATAGTTATATATATTATAAGGTTATGTGTACACTTTAGTGATATTTAAGGTTCAGGTTACAGGAAACATATCATGTTTAGTATCATTCTAATCCCCGATTTATTCGCAGACATCCGGTGCAATTGCCAAACAGAACGCACATTGCATATGGCAGTTATAGATTGTAGGGAATAAATTGATTAGAATGATATTGTCTGTGTAGTGTAAATAGACTAGTTTAAACTCGATTCTGGGTGGGAAAATCGGAGTACATCCACCTTTGGATATTTGTGTTTGAACTGACCTATGACCTGCATTACACTGGACCCTCCTGAAGCCTGGACCTATAGAAGCAAGCCACATCATCTGTATTGTTTTCTCTGTATTACTGAGTGTGTGTATATATACAGCTCCCTGAGACCAGCTAAGTCAGTCATCACTGACCACAGTCTTCTGGACTGAAGGACTGTCTAGCTGGATCCAGCAGAGGGCGCAGCGGAACGCAGCGTATGTATGTATTTGGTATTGGCTGTATTGTACATATTTATCTGAACTGCTAAACTTTTGCTTTTGCTAAATAAATTGCTTGTGCTTTGGAACCACATAAATCGCTTAGACAATGCTCATTGAAAAACAATGAAATTACATTAATAGCTTGTTAAAGGCAGAGTTACACAAGATCCTCAACTGTTAGAACTGCTTTGTGAGATGTTAACTTCTAGCAGCTCCCTTTCTGAGGAACTTGTTACTTTCACAGTACTCTGTTGCCCACAGCACTTGGATAGTAGCAGTTGTTGATCTAGCACCTATCCAGTGGAGATGACGGAACACAGTAGGGGTGAGCAACCGGGATACATTAGCAGAACTTTGAGCCAGACAGGCAAGGGTTGATGTGGAGTAGTCCTGAACTTGGAATTTATTTGGTAGAACTCAGAATCAAGTAGGGATATGACAGCAAATCCATTTAACAAAGCAAAGAGTTAGGAGTGGAGAGGACAGCAATTCCTATAAACAATCCAGGTCAAACACTGATAGCAGAGCAGGTCGGGATACAAGACACACAGGCAGAGCTGGATTAAGGCTCTGGGGGGCCCAGGGCACTTTAGGCAGGGGGGCCCCTATGATGTAACATGGTTATCATTTTAGACAAACACACAGGCAATGCTGTGTGCACTGCTGTTAGGTGCACGCAGCTCTGCCTTCACGAGCAGTACAAGGTGAAGCAGGACATACCTCCCAACTGTCCTTGTAGTCGGACCCAATCCTGACTACGCTGAGACAGTCACCCAAATTCAGGACTGCCCGACCAGATTCAGGACAGTTGGCAGACTGCCCTGCTCTCTCCTACCTGTTCTTGTCACTTTCTCCACCTGTGGCTGCTGGTGTCTTTAGCTCAAATGGGTACATGAAAATTAGAAAATTCCAACCAACCCCAGCATTAAATCAATAGTATTCCCATTTAATATATAAAAATATTTCCCTTCCTCGAAACAGCCCTATCAATAAATTAAATGGCATTTATGTTTAAAAAATATAACCATTTTGCACAATCATCCACTGCATTAAATAATTCATATCCACATTTAATAAACAGACCTAATTTTCCCCAAACAGCCCCACATTCATTTATGAGCTTCCAAACCACCCCAGCATCAAATTTAAAGGTCCAATCACCCCATCTTAAATTGATAGCCCACACTATTACATTAAATTGCCCCACCATCACTCCACAAATAAAATAGCACCCATTAAATAATTAGCATCTACCTGCAATCCAAGATTAAATTAAGAACCCCCCTTCCCTCCCACATTATATTAAAAACCCCGCTTCCCTCACACATTATATTAACATACTACCCCCCTCACACACACACATTATATTAACATACTACCCCCCTCACACACACACACATTATATTAACATACTACCCCCCTCACACACACACACATTATATTAACATACTACCCCCCTCACACACACACATTATATTAACATACTACCCCCCTAACACACACATTATATTAACATACTACCCCCCTAACACACACATTATATTAACATACTACCCCCCTCACACACACATTATATTAACATACTACCCCCCTCACACACACACATTATATTAACATACTACCCCCCTCACACACACACACATTATATTAACATACTACCGCCACTAACTTTGTTTTATCTGCACGCTGTATGGCCTTGTTTCTCTTCACAAATGGGACGGCACCTGTCACGTGGTGCACGTCCCTGACAACAATAGTAGCCACACATAGGGGAAGAGGGGAACGGATTGTAAGAATCTGCAGCCAGTGACAGAACGTGGCTGGTCTCGGAGGAGGGGCCATCCACCAAGTAATAGAGACTTGGGCCATTGCAGGGACCAGCCCAAAATAGTCTTTTTTATTCTTCCCGCCCCAGCCCGCCTCAGAAAATAGTACTGATACTGCACATTAAAAAAAACCACTGATAAAATTACATCAGTTTTAACTTTTGTATATATATATATATATATATATATATATATCAAACTTATTGACATGTTATCAGGGCCGCCGAGAGGGGGGGGGAGCGGGTACATTTTACCCGGGCCCGGCCATGCCAGGGGGCCCGGGCCGGAACCTTACTGTTAATTTAAAAAAATTATTTTTTTTTTTTTTTCATGCCCTGCGGATTCCCCCCCCTCCGCGCGGGGGCGTGGGGGGTAGTGGGGTACGGGTCCTCCTCGATCGTTGGTGGGGGGAGCTGTAGGAAATAAAAATAAAAAAATACATACTCACGTGACAGCTGCGCTCCTTCTCTCTGCTTCATTCATACTGACTGCCGGGCGTGACGTCATCAAGTCACGCCCGTCAGTCAGTGAGGAGCGCTGCAGCCAGGAGGACCAAGCATGAAGAAAGAAGAGGGAAGAGAAGACAGAAGACAGAAGAGAAAAGAACAGAAAGAAGCTGACATAAGGTGAGCAAAGAAACGGAGAGGCAAGGGGGAAAACAGAAAGGGACAGTGCTATAAAGAAGGGAGAGAGTCACAGAGGAAATATAATGGGGGAGAGAGGCACAGAGGAAAGATAATGGGGGAGAGAGTCACAGAGGAAAGATAATGGGGGAGAGAGGCCCAGAGGAAAGATAATGGGGGAGAGAGTCACAGAGGAAAGATAATGGGGGAGAGAGTCACAGAGGAAAGATAATGGGGGAGAGAGTCACAGAGGAAAGATAATGGGGAGAGAGGAACAGAGGAGGGAAAAAAAGTGGGAGAGAGGAACAGAGGAGGAAAAAAAAGTGGGAGAGAGGAACAGAGGAGGAAAAAAAAGTGGGAGAGAGGAACAGAGGAGGAAAAAAAAGTGGGAGAGAGGAACAGAGGAGGAAAAAAAGTGGGAGAGAGGAACAGAGGAATAAAAAAAGTGGGAGAGAGGCACAAAGTAAAAAAGAAGGGGGAAAAGCAGCATGGAGGTCGCAGTGTGAGCATAAGGGGGTACAGTGTAGTTGTGATGAAGGGGCACAGTATTGTGTGTGTGATGGCACAGGGGGCTTGTTGCAATGTAGTGTGTGTGAGGTAGGTGGCGGCTAATTAATAGGCGCTATTTTGTTTGTAGGATGATGGTGAGGCAATTTAATAGTAGGGACTATTAATTTAAGATGGGGTGGTTTGGGGGCTATTGAATCTTGGGGTGAGTTTAGGGAGAATGAGGTCTATTTATTAAATGTGACTATGAATTATTTAATGGCAGTGATGGTTGCGGGAAATAGGTATTGCTGGGGCTGTTTGCAGGAAGTGAAATAGGTTTATTTATTAAATGTGAATAGTATTATTTTAATGTTGGGGCTGGAGGAAGGCCTAATTATTAATCGTGGGTGCTATTGATTTAACGCCGGGGCTGGCTGTAATTTTCTAAATGTAGCCATTTTTTTTTTTCAAAATAGGTCCTTCAACATTTCTTGATCCGGACAAGCCACAACTAAAGAAAGCAGCAGCCACAGGTGGAGAAAGTGAGAAGAACAGGTAGGAGAGAGCAGCACAGTGTGTGAAATGTTGTGATTCTAGTAGGGACAATGGCAATTTTTGGTGAATGTTGTGCCCAATGTAAGGTGTAGGCCAAGACTGAACTGTTTGTGTACACACTGCATTGTTTGTAATCTACACTGTGGTGGTAGATGTCCTGAAAGTCAGGAGTGCTTGAACATATGTGACGCTCCGGCGAATTGAGAGCCTAGTGGTTTTTATGTTAGCCACGCCCAATGACACGTTTGCCACGCCCCCAAATGCATGACCACACCTCCCAAAATTTTTGCACCGCCGTTTGGCTAGCTACACCCCTGAATGTATGACCATACACCCAAATTTTTTTGCGCCGCCGTAAGGCGGCGCAAAAAATTTTTGGGGCTTACTTGACTATGAGGGGGGGCCCCATGAATTTGTTGTACCCGGGCCCTGAATTCTTCTTGGCAGCCCTGCATGTTATAAATGTTTCTTTCTTTTTAATGTGCGGTATCATTGCTCTTTATGTATGTGTATGTGTATAAATGTATATATATGTATACATATAAATACACATACATAAAGAACAATGATGCCGCACATTAAAATGAAAGAAACATTTCTAACATAATAATTTTGATATATCTATCTATATATATATATATATATATATATATATATATATATATATATATATATATATATATATATATATATATATATATATATATATATATATGTATATACGTAGGCACACACAACAAATATGTTATGGGATCCCCTATTTTGTCAGTAATTATTAAAGTAATTATGCCTCTTCTATTAAAGGTTCAATTAACATATACATACACATATTATAATATATATATATATATATATATATATATATATATATATATATATATATATATATATATATATTTATGTGTATATGTATTTATGTGTATATGTGTAATATATATGTAATATATATTACACATATACACATAAATACACACATACATACATACTCCAAGTGAAAGTGGGACTTACCTAGGAACCCACGTTCAGCACAGCATCCCAGACAGTCTCTTCTGGTATTGCATGTGAGGAGCTGCTGCTGCACATGCGCAGCAGCTCCATTTCGGCCATCTTAGAATAGCCTGATGTACAGCAGCACCGCGACTACTGTACATCAGGACAGCTGTCAAATTTTGCGGGGGCGGTGCGCCTGCGTCAGGGGGGCCCCACAGCCGCAAAGCAAAAGCAACAGAATCGGATCACCAACTGACAGGTGATCCGATCAGATGGCGGCTGGCGGCCGGCGGCGGGGGGCCCTCAGAGAGAGGGGGGCCCGGGGCACGTGCCCCCTGTGCCCCCCCCTTAATCCGGCTATGCACACAGGGCCTAAATCATTAAGGAGAGCCAGTAAAAAAAAAAACCAATGCAATGCAAGGGGTGCAAATTAGTTTATTAATTTGCATGTAAGCAAGACTTACTGTTGTTAATGTACTTTATTATGTGCTTTATCATTACTGAGTTGTTTTCATCATCAGCTATTTATATAGCGCCACTAATTCCTCAGCGCTGTACAGAGAACTCATGTCAGTATCTGCAACAATATAGCTTACATTCTAAAGTCCCTAACACACACAGATTAGGTGTTACGATTCCTAGTAAACTCAGCAAGCAGCCACGGAAGTATAATACAAATGTCTTTATTCCAGCAAAATAAATAAGCAAGGGTTCAGTTCAATGAACATGCAGGTTTTCATAAACAGGTATAACTCCCAACATAAACATGAACAGGTGTGGCAGGAAGGTACACAGAAATAACAGGTTCCACAGAATGCTAATGTAGTTTGAATGCAGGAATAAGAATGGTGAGTTACCCAGTTCCAGGATGCAAAAGTCTGTCCAGGAAGCAAACAGAGTCCAGGCAAAGTAACTGACACAAGCAAATAATCAAGGTCCAGAAGTCAGGCCAAAAGGTCAGGGCAACAGGCAAAACAGCGTGGTTCAAGGTACAGTCAAATGATTCGGGGTCTCAGGCAAGCAGGCAAGGTCAAAGGTACAGGCAGGGGTCATACCCAGAAGTTCAGTCCAGCAGGTATCTATCAAATAACACAGGAGCAGGTATCTATCAAATAACACAGGAGCAGGTTAGCAGCAGCCAGGAACAAACGGGATGACCTGCACAGAGCACAGCTTGAGGCAGGTATTTAAAGCAGTGTGACAGGTGCAGTTCTAATTAGGCCTCAGGCAAGAAGATTAACTCCTTCAGGCATGCTGAAGAGTTTAGGAACAGAACAGCAGCACCTCTGGTGGTATAAGGTACTGCTGCTAGATACAAAACACAGGAAGAGTTGTAACATTAGGGTCAATTTAACAGCAGTAAATTAACCTACTAATATGTTTTTGGATTGTGGGAGGAAACTGGAGCACCCAGAGGAAACCCACGCAAACATGGAGAGAACATAATAACACCTCTGGTGGTATAAGGTACTGCTGCTAGATACAAAACACAGGAAGAGTTGTAACATTAGGGTCAATTTAACAGCAGTAAATTAACCTACTAATATGTTTTTGGATTGTGGGAGGAAACTGGAGCACCCGGAGGAAACCCACGCAAACATGGAGAGAACATAATAACTCCACACAGATAAGGCCACGGTTGGGAATCAAACTCATGATCCCAGTGCTGTGAGGCAGAAGTGCTAATCACTAAGCCACCATGCTGCCCATAGCCCTCATATTGGTGTTTATATTTTTCCTTGTTATCTTTAAAGAATTAAAGGCATACTTGCCAACTTTCTAAAGTTGACTTCCGGGAGCCTGCTGGGGGAGGTGGGCGTGATGGGGGGCGGGGCTCCAAAATTTGTGGCATTTTGGACCCGTCCCTGAGACGTAATGACGCAAACAGCAGGGAGTGAGGCCAAACGCAGCGATTCCCGGTGAAACACGGCATTTTGGAGATTGCCACACTCTCTCGGAAGTCCGTGAGACTCACGCGAAATGCAGGAATCTCCCAGGAATTCCGGGAGAGATGGCAAGTATGATTAAAGGTAATAACACCTTATATCTATTTTATTACTAAAAGCCCACATTCCTGCAAATATCATATGTATATATGTATATCATATATATATGTATATCATATGTATATAATACAAAACCTTGGGATACCATCCAGAACCACTGCAGTTTTGGAAGTACCCAGATCCTGCACTCAATAAATCCTCATAAATTCCTGGAGAATTCTGAATCTGACCAGAAGTCAGCCAAGGCGTATAGTTACACCTGACAGTTCTCCCACATCTGGGAGAAATGTTGTTACCAAACTAACAAAATAATCCCTTACAGTATCTTAATGTCTTCCAGACAATATATATAACTATGCCATTTTACACTTTTCTATTGGCTCCCAAGGGCTCACCAGAAGGTGACATGGCTTCATGGTCAGGCACCTCACCAGATCATGAGCAAGTGAGCTATAAATGTATAATTTATCAACACAGAGGATACTGTATATTGAATAGTCATGGTGCAGAAGTTAGAAAAGCTAATGTAATATACTTATTTTCTGTGACGAGCATAAACATGATTTTAATTAAAAAAGGACATTGGGCATGCAAAATGGGCTGTTTGTCTCATATCTGCCATCAAATTCTATGTTTCTGAAATATTAAATTATAACCTAGTACAGAGAGAGTGAAAGTGTATTCCAGCTCTTGACAGCCTGACTGCTGATCAATGCAGGACACCCACAACGACCTGATGGTAGCCCTGTACAGCAAGAGCACCCTTCACAAAGACCATGTGTGGAGTAGACAGAGAAGCACAGTGAAGAATTGATCTGAGATCTTCACAAGTGGTTACGTTTAAATTAACCATTTACTGTTAAGCTGAGGGTATAAAACAGAGCCTAAAAATCATGGCAACTGTGAATATTGCACAATTAACTATTGACAAGTGTTGCGTTTACTTGTAACCTGCTTCCAGGGCATGGAATGGTTACTGATCAGTGTGCATTTTCTTGTCTTTTTTTCCTTTTTTGCCAATGTTTTTCAAAACTTCAATATGTAAATATTGCCTATAATTGTGTTTGTGATGACTCCAGTAAAAAACATTCTTCCAGAGTCACTAATCCCTTAGATTTGTAATGCAATGGAAAACATTGAGCATGCTATTATCCTGGTTTTGGCAGAATTCTATTGATTTCCAAATAAATGTGTGTTTTTTTTCATTATACAATGCACATGTATTGTTCATTCCAGTACTGGTTGACTCACCCAAACATGAATAGCATTGTGGGGGATACAGGTCACAGAACATGAGTTCTTGACGATAACACTGTACTTATTTAAAACAAAAGTTCAGCAGTGTGTGACCTACAATAAATTTATATTAGCATGGTTTACTTTGCAGAGTGGGTCATTTACTAAAGTGAAAAATGCACAGCACATTTTATATTTATTTTCTATGCAAATGTTTTTATTTACATCATACTGGCATGTTGTCTCCTGATGACATCTGTGCATGTCAGACAAATAAAATATAATCCTGAAGTCCAACTTTCAAGCTTGTTCTCCCACTTCAGGGTCTATTTAATAACGTGCAGAGATAAGGTTGGTGTTCTGTTGTCATTTATCATGGTGTTAGATTGCAGTGAGAGGTGATTTTCGATCATTAAATTCTCGATGAAGCAGCTGAGCAATACTCAGCTGCCTCGGTATTTCTAGCTCAGAGTGGAAAGGGTTAACTTACCGCTTCATCAGGCCAGTCTAGGGCGATGCAGATAAAAATATTTTACTTTTTTTTTACAATGATTAACGGGTGATAATTTTTTTAGGATTTTATCTCCATCTCAGGACAGTGATGACATATGAAGGATTGTGACGATACTTGTACCACCACAATCTTTGTTAAACAGGCTTCCCCATACTTTGCATGGGAAGTAATTGCTGTCAAGGAGCGGTAAATACGATTGCCGGCAGGGGTCACAGGCATCAATAGCACTGACCTGGCCACCCCACCGCACTCCACCCCATTTTCACTGGAGATAGGGCTTTTCACCCATTAATAAATAATAACAGCATTGTGTGTCTCTTTATATCTCTCCATCTTTCTATTGCTAGCTCTCTCTATCTCTAGCTCATTCTATCTCTCCCACTCTGTTCCCCTCTATTTTCTCTTTCTTTTTTCAAAATACTTTCTTTCTGGCATGGTGGGAGGGACAGATTTTGCCATCTTCACCTAGGATGCCATTTTTCCATAATATATTGCTCTTTGGAGCTTCATTTATGTCTTCTTTAAATCAAGAAAGTAAGTGGAAATCATTATTTAAAAGTAACAGTTTTCATCCCAATGCTCATCCCTGTAGATCCCTGTAGATCGTGACATGTTTGCAACTGCCCAAAATTACAGGCGTTACCCGATATCAACGAAAATTCCAGATGAGGGCCATTTTTCCTGGAAAGTAAGTGGTGAGTGGCCTACTGGGGACTATCCTCGGTATCCCAGTGGGCCTCTCCTACACTGGTTTTGGGTGGCGCTTGGTTAAATACGCATATGGAAACAATATAAATTTTTGCACTTCAGATATTGCACATAAATTTCGATTTAAGGAGTGTTTCAGCAATATTAATATAATCCCCCCAAAAATTGAGGAGTGCAAAATATGTTTCCATTTGAGAGTTATTCAGTCATATGGACAGGAAAGCAATAACTTATATATATTATCAGCTTCACAGTAGATTGGAATAGAGCAGCATCCATCACTTAACAAGCCACATCACTCAGGCTATAATAGGCATACCCTTTTGAATATATACATTTGAGGTAAAATTATACTTTACCTATATACAGAGGTAGCCAAATTACTTTACCATATTAATATTAGGCTTTTATAACTTATACAAGATACCGTTAAGTGTACATACAAGATTTTTCCTAACCTGTCATTTATTCGCCTAGTGGTTGATCCAATATTCACTTTACAGTATGTACCTTGACAACCGATCTTCTTAACTAAGAAATAACGACACATGAGGCTTGCTTGGCAAACAAGGTCACAAATATATTGAATTAAATCAATCAACCAGTGGTGGTGAAGAAAAGCATAGGTCAATCAGCTCCTAGTCATTACTAACACCAAGATGGGGTGATCTGTTTCCCATGACACTCCCATGCCGTGAAGCCCCAATCTCTCTCGTTTGGCTCAGTCGCTAGATCTCACCCACACAGCCGATGCCCTATAAGCCCCAGATGAGAAGAGTTACTAACAGTGAGCCTCCTTTTTGAGGGAGAGGGAGACAAATGTGCCATCTAAGGCCACAGGTTGGCATGCTTCCCGCCAAATTCAGATTCTTCTGAAAGAAAAAACATGTTAAATATACAAATCAAGAGCCACAAACCATAACAGGGATTGGGTAGTCGGGACAATTCCCAGTTAAGAAACACCAACTAGGCTTAAGTTTATGTAACTTACCCCTGTCTCAGGTCATCCCCTGTAACCTCTTCTGATTGACCAGTGCCTGGAAACTACTCACAGGCTAAAAAACATTAACTCTTGCATACAGATGCTCAGGCTCGGTTCCCCGAGAACCGAACACACCTGAACTTAGCAGATCCGAGTACAACTTTCGCGCACCCTCTGAATTGAAAACAAGGCAAAATGTCATTGCTGCGAAGTCGGATATCGCGAGTTTTGGATTCTATAAGTACCGCCCTCCACGGCGATCCAGCATCATTTCACAGAGGGACACAGAAGGGTTAGCACGGTTCTTGGCAGTCTCTGCAGTTGGGCAGCGTCATAGGTAGAAAAGGTAAAATACTTAGCAATTGTTATTGCTGAAAAAGAAATAATAGGTCTGGCAGGCTTGTTATAAATCTGCAGTCAAATTGTACGGTGTTTGACACACAAACAGGAGAGCTCCATTGCTAATTGTCATTGCTGAAATAGAAATAATAAGGCTGACAGTTTTGGTCTCAATCTGCAGTCACATTGTACTGTGTTATATAGCTCACAGACAAACAGGAGAGCTCCATTGCTTCATTGCTATTTGTCATTGCTGAAATAGAAATAATAGGGCTGGTAGGCTTGGTCTAAATCTGCAGTCAAATTGTATGGTGTTATATAGCTAACACGCAAACAGGAGAGCTCCATTGCTAATTGTCATTGCTGAAATAGAAATAATAGGGTTGGAAGTGTTCTTAAAAATCTGCATTTACATTGCACTGTGCCATAGTTCACCTAGAAATAGGAGAGGTGACAGTGTTTAGTGCTGAAACAGAAATTCCAATAATAGGGCTGGCAGTGTTATTAAAAGTCTCCAGTCACATTTTATTGTGCCATAGCAGGAGGAGTGGCAGTGTGCTTGTCCATCTCCAGTCTCAGTCACATTGATCTTGTCACTCTTCAGTCTCAGTCATGATGATACTAATCCCTCCATCTCATGTGCTAAAGCCTATGTTCAAGTGCATAGTGGTTTAAGTCAGGGAAACCAAAATGTAACTTAAAAGCTTGTACCTTTTTAAAGAAAAAAACACCTCTCTAATAAAGGTAGAAGTTTACTGTAGAAAAACATAAAATTGCCAACATGCTATTCTACCCAAAATATTACCAAGCATTACAGCATCAGCTAGCTCCCTTCTCTCAGCTAGATCTCAGCACCTGCAATCTACACTGTCTTCATATTCACCCTCATCTGTGTGTACATCATCCTCAAACAATACTAATTCATACCCGCTGGAATCCACCATCACAGAAGTCTGTGTACTTTGATGTAATTGCCGGTATAGACCTTCCTCATGGAATTTGTAGTTCATTTTACGACAGAGCTGTCACGATTTGTGGGCAATTCTTTTAGACCAGACTAAGGGCTAGATTTACTAAGCTGCGGGTTTGAAAAAGTGGGGATGTTGCCTATAGCAACCAATCAGATTCTAGCTATCATTTATTTAGTGCTTTCTACAAAATGAAAGCTAGAATCTGATTGGTTGCTATATTCAACTTCCCCACTTTTTCAAACCCGCAGTTTAGTAAATCTAGCCCTAAATGTCAAAATGTTATGCAGACTCATCTGCATCAACACTGGGTGCTTTGGGAAGTTTTTTCCTAGCAGCAATTTCCAGAGAAACTGGTGACTACTTTGAGTGGTTTCAGCACCTTGCACAACACGGAAAGTATTCTCCACTGTGCTGGACTAAAGTACATTCCCCCTAAATTCTATTCTTCTTGCAGCTGCTGCATTCTCCTACATGCTGTTGCAGAATCCCGAAAATGACCCTAAATATTTTGGGACACAGACAGCATATCCTGCATGTTATTGTCATTTTTTAAAACGTTCTGTACCACCAAGTTGATTGTGTGAGCAAAACAGGGAATGTGATGGAATTCCCCCTGCTGTAATGCTCTAACAATATTGGTGGCGTTATCAGAAATCACACATCCTCAGGAGAGTTCAAGCAGGATAAGCCATGTTGCAATGACATCCATTAGCGGTATTACTTCTGACCTGCGCCTTGTCTCTGATAACCACCTCTCACTCCCGCCTTCAAGACTTCTCCCGTGCTGCTCCCCACTTATGGAATTCCCTACCACGTGCTGCTCCCCACTTATGGAATTCCCTACCTCGCTCAATCAGACTTTCCCACAGCCTGTCACAATCATATAATCTTTAGTCTGCCCAGTTCCATTTGTCCACATATCTGTGGTTAAGTGTACAGTGGGTAGAATGGCATTTTGTAGCCCAATAATTACATTTTATCGAACCATCTGGTAGAGGTGAGGAATAGCTTTTATAGTAAATTGGTGTCATGATGGAATTTGGTAACTGGAACAGAAGACCTCAAGTAACTGTGTAAATCCAGCTGCATTAATAGTGGATATTAGACACAGATATAATACTAGCATAGTCGCCATGGCGTCTGTGATCCGCTTTGCGACTTTGTGACAGCTTTTATACTTGCTTCCTCTTGGAAAGGATTGTTTAACAGTCATTTGTTGTAAACTACTAGTAGTCTTCTTCTTGGTCTGCTTCTGGGTTGAAGATCTACCCCCAGCAGCAGCAGCAGTGGGAATAACGCTCAAGAATTCGTCTGAGGAATCCAGGATAGTGGAGGAGTCAACTAGCCTTACCTACTTGGATGTAGGACCAACTCCGATCGCTACTGAAGATATTGATGAGGACGGTATTGTGGGTGTAGATTGCAGGTGTCGGGATCTAGCTGAGAGAAGGGACCTAGCAAATGATGGACTGTTTCTTGTTATTTTTTAAGCATAAGTTTCTGATTTTCCCAACAGCTTGCCATGAACTCGCTTTAAATGGAGTAACATGGATGAGGTTCCTAGATGGTTAAGGTCCCAACCTCTACCGACTGTGGGTTTACAAACGCTACAAAAGGCTAGACAACTGTTGTCAGGATTTGGGTAAAAATAATTCCACACATAAGAGGTTTTTTGGTCTTATGTCCAGGCATGACAATGGCCTTCTTCTTATCACATGCAAGAACTGCTTCCACCAGTGCAAGACTTACACAAACAACATCATCCTCATCAACATCCTCATTAGCGCCCTCGTCGGCTACACAAATATCCCCCTCATCCTCTTCCAATTCAAAAGTGGCATCCTCAATTTGTGTATCACCGGCTACACTTGGGCTGTTCATGCACACTATCAGAATGGTCAGGATTACACATAGCACTCATGGATAGACTCACCTCAGGGATTTGTGTCATTTCTAAATCTGAACATACATTTTCCTCTATTGCCTCAATGTTTTCTTCCAGCTTGGCTTTTACACGTAAAAGTATTTGGACACCACTTTTGGCGTCCGAATGACAAGGTCTTGCTTGGTCACAACTGACCTTACAAGAAGATGCCTCAGTGACAATTGCAGAACTAGCACTCATAGAGAAAGGCAAAGGCCTCATTATTTCCTTGCCACTGCGTGTGCAGAATGGCATGTTGGCAATTTGATTTTCTTAGATAACTTTGCCTGGATTACAGAGCTTTTTTTCTTGACCAAGGTGACAGGTGTTTTTTTACATTTTTGTTTCCCGGACTTACAAACACTATGCACTTTATAAGATGATGTAGAGGGATTACTATGATCATGACTGGTGCCAGCAGCTGCTTGGTGCTCCAGCTCTTCTGTGTACTGCTGTGAATCCATTTTGATAACACCGTACAATTTGACTGCAAATTCAGAAGACTAAGCCTGCCAGCCCAAGTATTTCCATTTCAGCAATGACACTTAGCAATGGAGCTCTCCTCTTTGTGTGTAACCTATATAACACAGTACAATGTGACTGTAGATTTACACCAAGCCTGCCAGCCCTATTATTTGTATTTCAGCAATGACAATTAGCAATGGAGCTCTCCTCTTTGTGTGTTACCTATATAACACAGTACATTATGTGACTGCATATTTAGAAGACCAAGCATGCCAGACCTATTAATTCTATTTTTGCTAAAATAGAATTATTAAAAAAATAGAATAGAATTAAATTAAAAATAGAATAGAATGCAGCAGGATGTGCAGAGACTGAGTGTGCCAACTTACTGCCTGCATACCTGTGTATACTGCAATATACAACCTGCATAAGAGTGTATACCTGCCTGCTGCTGTACAACTGTCTACAACTGTGACTAGCTGCACAACTGTTATGTTACAACTTAAGTTCAATAAGTTAAGTTTAATGCATTTGTGTCTTAATATCCATCCAACACCGCTGGACACCTTTTACAAATGTAAAAAGGATATAACCAATAATATTAAATACATAAATCAAAATGTTCTTAATGTGTACTGTACATACAATCCTTTTTTAAAGTTTCTCTTACTTGCATACATGTTCCATGCTATATAGTGGCATGCAAAGTGCCTGATTCATCATGGCACGTATCTGGCGATTTTGAGTGCATAGTACGCAAAATCAGTCTGCGCATGCCCAGCTCTGGAACATACACCAGTAAATGCAGTCCTGTCAGCTCCATCTTCAATGCAAAGAACACTTATTTCAGCTTACAATTTTGGGGAGTGAATGGGGCGGGGAAGAGATGTTTTGCCGTAGTCCAGCGGTTCCCAAACTGTGCGCCGCGGCTCCCAGGGGTGCCGCGGCGCTGTGACAGGGGTGCCGCGGCCAGGTAGCGAAAAAAAGAAAATAAAAAAAAAATACTTACCAATCTGGAGGCTCCCGGGACCCAGCATCCTCCCTCCTCACTTCTCATTGAACGTCGGGCGTGATGACGTCATCACGACCTGACAGTCTGTGACAAGCAGGAGAGAGGAGGATGCTGGGTCCCGGGTTCCTCCAGATTGGTATGTATTTTTTTTTTATTATTATTTTTTTTCGCTACCTGGCCGCGGGACACAGGGGGGACAGGGTGTGATGACAGAAGATGACAGGGGCAGAGTGTGATGACAGAAGATGACAGGGGCAGAGTGTGATGACAGAAGATGACAGGGGCAAAGTGTGATGACAGAAGATGGCAGGCGCAGAATGTGATGACAGAAGATGACAGGGGCATAGTGTGATGACAGAAGATGGCAGGGGCAGAGTATGATGACAGAAGATGGCAGGCGCAGAATGTGATGACAGAAGATGGCAGGGGCAGAGTGTGATGACAGAAGATGACAGGGGCAGACTGTGATGACAGAAGATGACAGGGGCAGAGTGTGGTGACAGAAGATGACAGGGGCAGAGTGTGGTGACAGAAGATGACAGGGGCAGACTGTGATGACAGAAGATGACAGGGGCAGAGTGTGATGACAGAAGATGGCAGGCGCAGAGTGTGATGACAGAAGACGACAGGGGCAGAGTGTGATGACAGAAGATGGCAGGGGCAGAGTGTGATGACAGAAGATGGCAGGGGCAGAGTGTGATGACAGAAGATGACAGGGGCAGAGTGTGGTGACAGAAGATGACAGGGGCAGAGTGTGATGACAGAAGATGGCAGGCGCAGAGTGTGATGACAGAAGATGACAGGGGCAGAGTGTGATGACTGGAGATGATGGCGGGCACAGAGTGTGATGACTGGAGATGATGGCGGGCACAGAGTGTGATGACTGGAGATGATGGCGGGCACAGAGTGTGATGACTGGAGATGATGGCGGGCACAGAGTGTGATGACTGGAGATGATGGCGGGCACAGAGTGTGATGACTGGAGATGAAGGAGGGCACAGAGTGAGGGGTGGAGATGAAGGAGGGCACAGTGTGTGGGTGAAGGAGGCACAGTGTGTGGATGAAGGAGGCACAGTGTGTGGATGAAGGGCTCAGTGTGAGTTAGGTGTAAATTATTCTTTGACAGAAATATAATTGAAAAAAATATATAAAAATTATGTTATCCCTTGGATTTATTTGTAATATTTTTGCATACAACTAAATAAGTATTTCTGTCCTGACCTAAATACTTAATACGTTTCTTGACCCAACTACTTATAAAAGGGGACTGCTCGGTAATTATTTTGGAGGGGTGCCTTGAAAAAATTATGGTGACTCTAAGGGTGCCGCGAACTGCAAAAGTTTGGGAACCACTGCCGTAGTCAATGTACAGTAGGGACGTGCTAAACTCAAGCACACACAGTCACGTCTGTATCAAGCTCTGAACATCTCAAAGTTACTTGTTTTTTTGATTCAGCTACAAGGTTAGTCTAAGTGCCGATCAGTAGTGATGACAGTCTTGTGTGCAGGCTACAATGTGTATGCAATCAGCAGCAAATTGTATTTCATGGTCAGTGGACATTAAGATCATCTTAATAAATGTACTTCATGAGAATTATTTTATTTTCCCGAAAACCTTTTTTTTTTTTTACAGTTTGAGATGTGGATTATACAGTCACAAACGAACACACGGAATAATATATATATTATTCCGTGTGTTCGTTTCGATGTATTATACATTGTCTTGTGTAGTAGTGCACAGCAGACCTACACCCGAATTCAACAGCACATGTATCTTGAGATCCGTGCCTTGAGAAACCAAAATAAGTGCAATTTTTACTAAACGCAGGTTGTGCTCAAGTCTTTGCCCTGTATCTGGTGCTAATCATACGGCAGAAAAACATGTACTTAAGAGAAACCCAAAAATTGAATTGGGCGCTTCCCTGCACAGTGCACAGATATTCATTGCCAATGGCAGGGCTCGGCACATGGGGTCAGCTCACGGTACAGTCTGACCAGGCAGTCAGACAGTGCCTCACTCTCCCTCCATGCATATTTGTTTGTCAGATTATGTAATTATTTGGGCAAGAGAACATATAAAATCCTTGCTGATAGCATGGATAAACTAAGAAAATAAATTTGGAGCAACCAAACTCCCTAGAGAGGGGGAGTCCAGCCCATGGTAGTTTCTACTTTCTGTTGAACATTTCTTTGAAGGTCAATTCCACCTTTAGAGAACTTTTTATTAATTAAATATGCCTCCCATGCATCTTCTGGGCCTCCCTATAAAATATAAACCCAAGGGAACAGTCTCGAGCTACTGCTTTTTGCATTGGAGGACTATATATCCATAGGTCTACTATATGGCTCTATCAGAGCCACCCCATAGACCACTATGGAGAGCTATAAAAGACTTTACAGTGTGCTTCTCTTGTCAGCACTCAGCGTTAGGGAAAACAAGCTTAAGTTTAGGCAAGCAGGCTCTCATATTCAGGTAATTAGTTGCTGTACGTGGGGGAATATTTAATTTATGAGAACTTCACTAAAGATGGAGTTGTCCTGTAAGAAAAGACAGATGAAAGCCTCACAGCAATGTCATCATGTTTGTTAAAGATTTTGCTTTACTGGGTCAAAACATGGGATCAATGTTATGCAACCTGGAATATGTCAACTGAAAAATCTATAATTTAATAAGGCAAACGTGAATATTCAGCCTTTAGAAGCTGCTTTGGGGTGCTTGGCAGTATCTTACAGAATGTTGGCAATGAAATACAAAGGCTCTCTTACGAGCTACAATAGAGGAACACATTACCACATTAACAAGTGCCCGCTGTTATCAACTAAAATCTCTCCTGCAGTAACATAAATGGCTCAAGTGTGGTCATTTAATTTGAAACATACAGATACTAGACGGAAAGGAAATAAAATGGATTAAATATAAATCTGTGCACACATAGCCTCACACAAGGGTTTGCTTATAAGATAAGTCATTTATTATGCTAAAATACACTTAATAATAACACTTAAATATTTTTTACAAAGACATCTAGTTAATATAAAATCATACGTGTTTGTTACAATGTGTCTGACTACTTGTAACAAGTATCCTGTTATAGCTATTCAGTTAGCTTTGGTTATTCAAAATTATAGGTTAAAGCGATTATATCCTCACATCTACAAAGTGGAATCTTGGGCCCCAGTATTTCCGCTTCTTTAGGCCCCCACCTCGGATTTGCATGCTGCTTAGGAGTGAGTGATAGCTCAACATCTCAGAGGCTGGGCATGCAGCTTGGGGAAGCTAAGGGGAAGTGCTGAGCATGCAGCCTAGAAGGGGTGCGAACACCTGGACTAGCAGGAAGTTGTTGGTCCATGCAGTCACTTTATCCTGCCCATAATCCAGACCTTCATCCCCCCCCCCATGATAATCCCATCCTGCAGACGAAGAGGCAGTGCAACAGCATGAGAGAAACCTCCCCTATGGATCCCATTGGCTGCAAGAGGCCATAACCCTCGGAAAGTAAGTGTCTTGTGTATGCGGCCAAAAAATTAATGTTGCAGTGCATTTGGCTTTAAAGCCTCACTTGTCATACTATAAGTGCCATTTGCATGAGAGAATAGCGTTGTTAATAAAAGTGAAAGTCACATTTTCCATATAAAATGTAATGAAATACATATACCACTACATCCGTTTTTTTTCCTTATTTAAGAGTTCAATGGGAATCTTATTTTCTGCAGTAGTCCAAACAGAAATAACAAATAAGTAAAGCAAGGAGAGAGCTGGAGGGGTCAATTCACAAGCACCCAATCAGAAGTGGCTAGATTGTGCTGCTGGTTTCATCATTGTGTATCTTTACACCTACAAAAAAGATACGCCTCCTAAGAAGAGTATCTCGGGATGCATTCCAATTATGTTACACCTCCAGGGAATGTGCTACACTAATATAACAGCATCCTTACTGTACTCAAGTTATGATTGCCCACCCCCATTCCACCTCTCAAGGGTCAAGTAGCCACATAAAGTAAGATATGCACAAATCTAGATATAGACACATTTTGGCGCACATGCACAGTATGGAAGTGCGCACTACAAAAAGTTGACATACAACCAAGTCTAAATGAGGCCATAGACTCTACCAGATATCACTTTTGGATGGTCTGCCCTGTGCACTTAAAGATGCTTCGGTCTTTGGGCATACTGCTACAAGCTAGTGCACTAGGTAATGCTCTGGGGCATGAAGGGCCCACTGAGGAATAAAATAATGTGTAAAGTAGCATGGTCAGCCACCAGAGGTGAGCCACTAAAGGGGAAGTGGTTATCCCTCGAAATAAAGTGTACATTTTTCTATTGGTACGCTCAGCATTGCACTGCTTTCTCTACTTCAACTGATTTTTCCACATCCCCCACTGCCGGCCTCAAATGAGTGAATAAGTCATCACGTCAGCTTGGCAGTGGATGATTTGAAAACAGCAGCTCAATTGTATATAGCACAGCGCTGGCGAGCTACAGTGGCGTCCATATAATTAACAAGCACCAAAAGAAAAAAAAATAAATTTTATATAAGTTATGTAATATCTATATTATATTTTCTAACACAAGCAATCATGCAGCTGTCATTGCAACATGGCTTATCTTGCTTGGACTCTCCAGAGGATATATGATTCCTGATAACGCTACCAATATTGTTAGAGCATTACAGTGGGGGAAATTCCATCACATTCCCTGTTTTGCTCACACAATCAACTTGGTGGTACAGAACTTTTTAAAAAATGACAATGACATGCAGGATATGCTGTCTGTGTCCCGAATTATTTAGGGTAATTTTCGGGATTCTGCAACAGCATATAGGAGAATGCAGCAGATGCAAGAAGAATAGAATTTAGGGGGAATGTACTTTAGTCCAGCACAGTAGAGAATACTTTCTGTATTGTGCAAGGTGGTGAAACCACTCAAAGTAGTCACCTGTGAAGAAAGTGCAGACACTGTTAGCTTGAGTCAAGTGATTACCCTTATTAGACTTTTTGAAAAGCAGCAAGAGAAATTAAAGGAGGAAATGAAACAAAGCAATTCCGATAATTATGTTAGTCTTGTAGATTAGGTACTTTATTAGCTTTGCCAGGATCCAAGAGTTATCAACATCTTGAAATCGGATCATTACATTTTGACAATTGTGCTTGATCCTAGGTTTAAGAGCTATGTCTTTTCTTTCTTTCCAACTGACCCAGATTCCAAGAGAAGCAATGAGCTCCTGGTCAGCAAGCTGACAGTTCAAGTGGTACATCGCACAATGATGTCACCTCCTTCAGTTTCTCTGGAAATTGCTGCTAGGAAAAAACTGATCTTTCCCAAGACACCCAGTGGTGATGCAGATGAGTCAGCACAACATTTTGACATTTGGACTGGTCTAAAAGAATTGCCCAATAATCGTGATAGCTCTTCCATAAAATAAACTACAAATTCCATGAGGAAGGCCATTACATCAAAGTACACAGACTTCTGTGATGTTGGATTCCAGCGGGGATGAATTAATATTGTTTGAGGAGGATGTACACACTGATGAGGGTGAATATCATGATAGTGTAGATTGCAGATGCTGAGATCTAGCTGAGAGAAGGGAGCTAGCTGATGCTGGTATGCTGGGTAATATTTTGGGTAGAATGGCATGTTGGCAATTTTATGTTTTTCTACAGTAAACTTTCACCTTTATTAAAGAGGTGTTTTTTTCTTTACTAAGGTACAAGCTTTTTATTTACATTTTTGTTTCCCAGACTTAAAACCACTATGCACTTGAACATAGACTTTAGCACATGAGGTAGAGGGATTAGTATCATCGTGACTGAGACTGGATAGTGACAAGAACAATGCCACCCCTCCTGTTTCTGTATGAGCTATGGCAACGACAGCCCTATTATTGCAATTTCTGTTTCAGCAGTGAACCCTGCCACTTCTCCTGTTTCTGAGTGAACTATGATACAGTAAAATGTAACTGCAGATTTATTTCAGCAATACAGCAATGGAGCTCTCCTCTTTGTGTGTAACCTATATAACGCCGTACAATTTGAAAGCAACTTCAGAAGACCAAGCCTGCCAGCCCTAGTATTTCTATTTCAGCAATGACAATCAGCAATGGAGCTCTCCTCTTTATGTGTAACCTATAT
The DNA here is from genome assembly GCF_038048845.1 of Mixophyes fleayi. Classification (NCBI taxonomy): domain Eukaryota; kingdom Metazoa; phylum Chordata; class Amphibia; order Anura; family Limnodynastidae; genus Mixophyes; species Mixophyes fleayi. The sequence goes on along the minus strand of NC_134403.1, from coordinate 315,003,958 downwards.
AACACCGTACAATTTGACTGCAAATTCAGAAGACCAAGCCTGTCAGTCCTAGTATTTCTATTTCAGCAATGACAATTAGCAATGGAGCAATGAAGCTCTCCTCTTTGTATGTTACCTATATAACACTGTACAATTGGACTGCAAATTCAGAAGACCAAGTCTGCCAGCCCTAGTATTTCTATTTCAGCAATAACAATTAGCAATGGAGCTCTCCTCTTTGTGTGTAACCAATATAACACCATATAATTTGACTGTAAATTCAGAAGACCAAGACTGCCAGCCTTAGTATTTCTATTTCAGCAATAACAATGAGCAATGGAGCTCTCTTCTTTGTGTGTTACCTATATAACACAGTACAATGTGACTGCAGATTCACACCAAGCCTGCCAGACCTATTAATTCTATTTCAGCAATGACAATTAACAATGGAGCTCTTCTGAATGTCACTGGAGACTTTGAAGAACACTGCTACCCCTCCACTTTCTTTTTTACCTATGACACTGCCCAACTGCTCTAGAGACTGCCAAGAACTGTGCTGCCCCTTCTGTGTACCTTTGTGCAACATGGTTTTGACACAGGTGCAAAGCTACTCCTGTTTTTTGCTTTATTTTCATTAATGACTCAGGCCCACTGAGTGCAACGTGCATTTAAAACACAGATCGGCTCTGTGTACTCTCGAATTCAACAAGGAACAGGTCCGAAGATACACGCGCTGATGAATTCAGGCAGGGGCGCACGCAGGGGATTTTCTGGTTCTCCAGAAACTCCTCCCCTCCGCGAACGAACGACACAAAAGCATGTATTTAAACATGCTAAACATTGCCCCTACACAGCTCTTGCCGTGGATGCTTCTTTGACAGCGCCATGGCTGCTGTACAATTCAGTATCGCCGAAATGGAGCTGCTGCGCATGCGCGGATGCAGCAGCTCCTCCCACGCATATCTCCAGGAATTACATCACTCGCTGGCTGCCCTGCTGAACGGCGAGGGCTTATATGGCAATTTTATATATAAAGATACATCGGTAAATAGGTCTCTGGTCTCAGATACTGCCCTCAAGCATTCTTGTTTAGTGTTTTGATTCATAGACCCAAGACTCCATTTCTGGTGAGTTGCAGAGTTGAGATGCAGAGCTGTGTGATATATATATATATAAATATTGTATTATAGGATTAATGAAGTAGAGAATCCTATAATAGTATTATAGGACCCTCTACTTTATTAATCCTATAAAACAATATTTATATATATCACACAGCTCTGTATCTCAAGCCTTAATATGCACGGCAGGCTTTGATTTTTGCTTTAATACTAAGTAATAAAATAGAGGATCCTATAACATATTGGTTATCATCATCATCAGCTATTTATATATCATCACTAGTTCCGCACCGCTATCTTGTTATTACATAATGTTAGACTGTGTGAATAACAATTTATTGTGTGACTCTCATGTACTTGTTATTTACAGTAAAAAAGTTTATGTTGAAGGCTTATTGTGGCACTTTATTTTTTTATGTTTTATTTTTGCTTTGTTCTGAATTCAACTATTTGGAAACCCCCCCCTTAAAAGAACCTGCGTTTGCCCCTGTCGGGTGTGGGTCTGCTGTGCTCATCCAATATCTATGTGGATTATAAATTCGCAAAAGAATGCACAGGAAAATAAATATATAATGTTACCTGTTAATAATATAGGCATTAATGATAAAACTGTTAAAAAAAATGTGGTTTTTTTTAATTCAATTTGTTTTACATAAAATACAGTTATTAGGATGCTCTAAATGTCTACTGAGCTTAAAATACATTTTTGCAATTGCTCCGGATTGCATTCACATGTTAGCGCATGTATAGGAGACTGTCATTACTAGTGATCAGGACTTAGACATACATCAGAAAAACAAGTAACTTTGCGAAGTCCAGAGCTTGATTCAGACAGGGCTGCGCGCGTTTCAGTTTGGCACAACCTTAATGTAAATTGACTATGGCCGAAGGCCCCTTCATTACCACATTAGCTCCCAAAAACATAGGCTGTAGTAAGTGTCCTGTGCGTTCGAAGACGGAGTTGCCAGGGCTTTGTTTACTGGAATATAGTCTGGATCTGGGCATGCGCAGAGTGATTTTGCGTACGATACACTCAAACTCAGCAGATATGTGCCTTGATGAATCAGGTCCTTGATCTCTGGGACCTTGAACCTGGCTCAAAGATTGAGTCCTCTTGTGAAGTGAAAATGGCTATGCACTCTTCTGTGCAGCAAAGAACGCTTCTAAAAATGCATAATCTCCAGCTCTTTATATAATTTTAATAATCTTGGACCTCAAAATGAAATCTCAAATTTGCACTTGGCACCATCTTGCTCTGCAAACCTATGCATTTTGGTGGAAAGGCAAGAAAGGACATTTTCAGGCTTGTTACAAAGTTTGAAAATGGTAATACCACTTGATTTTCCCTTACCACTGAGACCCTTGCCTTAACCAGAGCCACGGCTGACCCGTGAAGTCATTGTTTCCAGGGCTCCTCCATTCCTCCACAAGCCCTTCCAAATACCTGTGATATATAAACAGGAGGACCAATCACAAGCCATCAGTTATAGCTGGTTAGGTTAATTGATTTGCCACTGTTATATTGCATGCAGAACAGAACCGTAACTAAACATTTAAGTGCCCCGGCAACCCTCACCACACACTCGTGGGACACACAGCAAGAGAGGACATTCTTACCTGGTGCTGTTGCCGGTGTCTTAAATGCAGTTTCTGCTTTGCTGGATCCTGGAATGTTGGGGCCCTGTTTGGAAAAGAGATCCTGGGAAGTCGAGCATTGACTAAAAACCAAGCCACCCTAACCCCAAGCTTCCCGACATTATTAGCATTTTTCTGTTCAGTAAACAGGCCTCCTTGCACCAAATCAGCCCCAGAATTTAATTAATAGCATTCACATTTAATAAATAGGCTTATTTTCCCCTCATATCGCCATTAAATAGCACCTGCATTTAATAATTAGTACTCCTTCCCCTAACCAGTCTGACATTAGTTTTTACATTTAATAAATAAGCCTATGTGACAGGATGGACCACCTATGTCACCATGTCTGCTGTTGTAGGGAAACGGCTGGGTTTACTTTGCCAGCGTTCCCTTTCATTATCCCAAAAGCGCCCTCTTGCCACAGTAGGAGGAGCTTACAAATGCTGTCACCACTGGACTCCTTATCGGCATCCAGTACCGGGTTTCTTCTGGGTAACTGATGCTGCTAATATACCCCTCGCTGGTGTACCTGGGCTGGTACTCCTGACCTCTTCCAATTGATCAGGGTTGCTGCGGATGGATCCCCCTGGCCTATCACACTGGCCAGAGCTGCTCGGTAGCACCTGCATTTAATAATTAGTACTCCTTCCCCTAACCAGTCTGACATTAGTTTTTACATTTAATAAATAAGCCTCTGTGACAGGATGGACCACCTATGTCACCATGTCTGCTGTTGCTGGGAAACGGCTGGGTTTACTTTGCCAGTGTTCCCTTTCATTATCCCAAAAGCGCCCTCTTGCCACAGTAGGAGGAGCTTATAAATGCTGTCGCCACTGGACTCCTTATCGGCATCCAGTACTGGGTTTCTTTTGGGTAACTGATGCTGCTAATGTACCCCTTGCTGGTGTACCTGGGCTGGTACACCTGAGCTCTTCCAATTGATCAGGGTTGCTGCGGATGGATCCCCCCTGGCCTATCACACTGGCCAGAGCTGTTCGGTAGTGGGCAAAGTGGTGATACCGGAAAAGCTGGGTCCAATGTCTGTATTACTGTATATATTTATGTACTATAAAGAATTCCCACCATCTCTCCAACCCTCAGCATCCCCGTTTCTCTCCAGCTCCCCCTTCTATTCTTTACAGCCCCCTCTCCCCCCACCTCCTAATTTTTACAGTCCCCTCTCTCCCCACCTGGATTTTCACATCCCCTTCTCTCTCCAACCCTGATTTTTACAGCCCCTTCTCTCCCCACCAGTGGCAGGCTGGGCTGGGGGAAGATGGGGGCCGGTCCCATAGTGGGCTACCTTGGGCTAGGTCATTGGGCCACATGCATTTTTTTTTCCTTTAAAATGTTCCCAATAGGCTACTGAATCGAGTCTTGCCCCCTGGGCTAAAATTTACCAGCCCTACCCTCTGTTAGGAACCCCCTTAGCTGATACTGCACAACCCGGAATCTACTCTGCCAGTCAGGTGTTCACTGGAGCCCCTACTGGTGGGGACAGACTGGGCCGCAGACTGACAGAGGGTCGTGAAGTGCGTACCGGCTGGGGAGAACCCAGGAAAGCGGAGTGAAGTCCAGACAAAGGTCAAGGGCCGGCAGCAGACAGCAAATCCAATAAACAGGCCGAGGTCAAGGGTCACGAGCAAACAGGAAGGTCGGTAAACACGCCAGAGGTCGGGGTCACAAGAAACACAGGCAGGGTCCAAATCCAGGCAAGGGGTCATACACGGGCAATCCAACAGAATATCCAAAGGACAGGAACTAGGAGCAGAGCAGGTCAGCAGACTGGTAACAGAAGCTATAACCGGCAGTGAGGCTGCAGACCTCATTGCCTTAAATACTGGTAGCCACCAATCAGAGCCTAGCTCTGCAATGCCCACAGGAGGCACCAATCAAAGGGCCAATCCCCCTTATTTAATTAGCACACAGGCTGTCATTTGCGCGCATGCGCCCGGCTTGCAGCACTGCCGGGATGCAGCGCTACACAGGAGGCGTTCGGCCGTTGCCTTGGCAACGGCCCGGCAGGAAGTGGAAATGACGTCCCGGTCGTCAAGGTGACGGCCGGGATGCCAGGGGGAGCCAGAAGCGAGCCACGGCGGCTGTGAATACCGCCACAGCTCGTGACACCCTCCTCTACACCCGTTTTTTACATCCCCTCTCTCCCCATCCCTGAATTTTACAGCCTCTTCTCTCCCCACCCCCATGATTTTTACAGCTCCCTCTCTCTACAACTGGTTTTTACAGCATCTTCCCACTTCAACCCTAGTTTTTTACTGTCACCTCTCCCCATCCTCATTTTTTACAACACCTACCCCCCCATCCTCTCTATCTTTACAGCACTATACTTATCTTAGGGCTCCTCAGCTTCTCTTATGTCTGCATCCTGCTTCTTCTTGCTCTATCTGCTCCTTGCTCTTTTACCGTCTTCTTCTGTCTTCTTCCTGCTTCTTGCCTCTGTGTTGGCTGCTCTATACAGCATCCTGACGTCACATTTGTATGATAGGTACACTGCAGGGAGCAGTTTGCAGGGAGTCGGGCACCTTTCACATTGTGCCAGCTCCCTGTCACTGAAAAATGACAGCCCTGTGGTGAGTCTGATGGGACCATCTGGGGGCTGCATATAGCAGACAGGCTTTGCGCCCCCTCGGCATTGCGACCTGGGCGGTCGCTCCTCCCTTATTACGGCTCTGGTGCAGCAGCCCTATGGGCTTTGGCAAGGGGAGGGACACCCTGGTGAAAAAATTTACTTATATGGTAATGCACCTTTAACATATAGCAAAATTGGTAAAGGAGAACCGTAAATGTAATACAATTGAATATTCAGTTCCGGCACTACCAGAATCTTTACCAAAAACAGAAAAAACAAGGATTTGAGTACTCAATAACTCAGTATAGCTGAGCTAATTTGTCTTTCTCCTTCTCTCATATACAGAACGCTTACCAGCTGAGATCATAAATCATGAAACTTAATAAAATAAGGCAGAAAGTAGATAGGGAGGCCCACCCTTACTCATGAATGAAATGAAAACATTCTATGTCTCCTGTGTCTACTTTACATAATACAGTCCCAAAGCATGAGATTAACAATCTATAGCTGTCGAAATACTTTATTTTGCCTGATAGTACAACCATTTTTCAGAACTTTTTTTTTTTTTTTTATAAGACTTGTGCCTTTTGATTATATTATATTTATGGCACGTTCTTGGTCACATACAGTAAACAGTCTGGCCAGGGATTGGCCAATAAGGCTGATTAAATAGTATAATTGTAATAAACAGTTTTCTCCCTTAAGCCATCTTCTAGAATAGTTTTCTTTGTCCTAAGCAGACATTTGGAATTTTGTTAGAGAAAAGTAAAACAATCACATTATTCCTATGATTACGGATTACAAAAGCGTCCTTACCAACTAAACGCTATTACAGGTAACTTAATACATCTGCTGTGACCTGCTATTGACCTGAAGTTGAGATATTGTCTAATGTTGTGATGGGTAAAAGGGGGTCTTAGGGCCTCATGTGCCCTTCGAGCCTTCACCTGTGGCCCCCAGCTCTCTCCTGCTTTGTTGTCAGATTTGTTTGTCACAGTTTTTAACACTTGTTTAAAACGCCTGCTGATATGTTATTACACATCCATTGATGTAATGTATAATTTTAACTTTTTTCTAAGATTAAGGGTAATGTGCGGCCGTTTTGAAGGTTAGCAGCCCCTGAAGTGTAGTTTAGTTTTTAAATTATAAAGAAATCTATCTATTCTCATACCTGGAATCTCTTAAACCATAGTATACAGTGTTGACATAATAAGGCAAAAAAATTCATATGTTTTCTCCTGGACAAAACTAAGTTACAATGCAAGGGGTGCAGATTAGTTTTTTATTTTGTACATAGGTTAAATACTGGCTGTTTTTTCATGTAGGACACAAATACTTGATAGCTTATTTGTACACTGAAATTTAAAGTTGATCTAGGTCAGGGGTAGGCAACCTGCGGCTCTCCAGGTGAAACTACAAATCCCAGCATGCCTTGCCACCTATCTGCTGGTTATCTACTGGCATGGCAAAGCATGCTGGGACTTGCAGTTTCACAACACCTGGAGAGCCGCAGGTTGCCTATCCCTGATCTAGGTCATGCCCTACCCCAACTATAAATCTGTCCCCATGTTTTATATTTATCTCCAATGCAACATCGTTTTGCCAAATGCAAAGTTACTCCTTTTTTTGCTTTCCTTTCCTTATTGAATCAATATGTTTAATTTTGCCCCCCTACGCTTGGTATGAAAAAGATAGATGTCAAAACACCCCATTATATTTCTTCATTAAGAGACTGTAGGCAATTATTTAAGTTGACGAGCATAAGTCTTCAGCAGGGCAGAAGCTATGGCAGCGGTGGTACTCACTTTCTCGATGCTCCAATCGCCAACAGTACTAAGAACAACATAATGTCTCCGAAACTGATATTCACGACAGAAGTATGAGTCTGAAGCTGTAACTGAATGAAAGAAGTATAAAGGTCACTGTTTAAAAAGCTGACCTTTAATCATTGCGACTAAGCTTCATCCCAGGAGCAGTAAATTATATCACTGTAAAAGGCGACACTATTATTACAATGTACAATGTTCTTTTTACAAACACTTCTACATTTTACAGCCGCCACCTCCTTCCATTACCCCTATAACAGTGGTAATAATAGTGTTGCGCTTTACAGTGATGTAATTTACTGCTGCTGGGATGAAGCTTAATCGCAATGATTAAAGGTCCGTTTTTAAATCAATCACCGTTATACTTCTTTCGCTCAATGACAGTTTCGGACTCATACTTCTGTCGTGAATATCAACTATGTAGACATTATGTCGCCCTTAGTATTGTCAGCATTTGGAGCATCGTTATAAGGTACCCAACCCCTATGGCAGGACACTGTGGATGAACTAGCCTTACATCCATATAGCTTGCTACACATAAAAGTGTACTCACGGTATACACAGGCCGTTTCCTTATATTTTACATTGTCATATTCTTACCTTTGCAGCACTGCACCAGACTACATCTATCTTAGCCCAGCTGGGCATGATTTGCAAGGTAGATAATGGCTTTTGCAAATGCACATGGGAATTTTCGTGACCATGTGTGGATTAGGGGATCCAACTAACATCTCTAAATTGTTTTTAAAAAAAAAGGGTCTATGCACATGTCGTATTTTAACAAGTTAGTTGTGATGTGCTCCCTACGTCGCCTGCTGTCATCAATCGTTTCAATCGGATGTGGCATGACCAGCTGCTTATAATGGAGGGATGTCTACTGGACGTAGGCAAATAAGATGCCCCTCTACTTCAGTAAAGAGTTAATATAGCATATGAGTAGCATTGTATATCATTCATAGCTATACAAATATGACACTGGAAGTAAATAAAGTCCTGATGTCTCATTACAATCATGACTTACTTAGGAGTGAAGGTTGAAAAAGCAGATAATTGAAAAAAGTCTTATATAAAACTAGTAAACATAAATGTAAAATATTTTTATTTAAATGTCCTCTTCCTGAAATGTTCCTTTGCCCCCTACACCATGTTTGTGCAGTATTTCAACCAGAACATAAGTTCTCCAGTCATAGCCACCGTCAGTCCTCATTGCCCTCCGATCGTAGAGTCTATCAGCTAGAAGGGGAGCAGTGGGAGCAAGGTACCAACATTGCTCTCATTGGCTCCTCTTATGGAATTCTGCAGTGAAATAATAGCTGATTGTCTGCCAAATGCAGTTCTAAATTATTGTATTTCCTTTATTTATTTTGTACTGATTTAAACATTTCAAAAGATATGTGAGAAATAACAGGGAATATATATCTATATATATATATATTGTTTTCATTATTTGCTAGCAGGCACCATGTGCTCCTCTCCTCTCAACAAGTTTCTGTATTTAATGTAGTTTACACATGTTTATTTAATGCCAGTTTCTGCAGAAACATCATAATTCATTCAGTTATGTAAAGTAATGTTCAAGTCACAAGGGTATCCTAGGCTTTCATTTCAAAATTATGGGAGCGCTATGCTATAGTCTATTTTCCTTTCACTCTATACATTTCCTTCTGGCTCCCTCATAAATTCCATTGGATACAAGTATTCTTTCGTTTGTTGACTTTTTATCACAAACTCTATATATAATCACCTACTGCCTATGAGGAATATTTTGGAAGCTTGCTTTCTTATAAAACTTTACATGAACAAACAGGATTCTTAGGTGCAAATGTATCAAGCTGCTAGATTCTGGCATGTTTGAAAAGTGGAGATGTTGCCAATAGCAACCAATCAGATACTAGTTATCATTTATTTACTACATTCTACAAAATGATAGCCTCAATGTGATTGGTTTCTAAAGGCGACATCTCCACTTCTCAAGCCAGCCAGGAACTCAGAGCTTGATACATTCACCCCCCTAATATCTACTCTGCTACAGAAGATCCATTAACAGCTACAGGTGATGCCTCACTTCTCATTTTAATGTTCTGTCATTCAATACCAATTTATGAACTGATTTTATCCCATGTCCATTTTTTCTATCTGGTCGTCCTGCTTATTGTCTTACCCCTTTTACAACCTATCCAAAGTGTTTCTGCAGTGATTGTCTATGGTTTGTCAAGTTCTTCCTGAAGATACATGCAACTCCGAATAATACCCAAATTTAAAACATTTTTGTAAAATACATTTAAAGACTATCCTAGGTTAAAAGCATATGATTCTCTTTAAACATATCATATGCAACGACCCATAAATACATTTTTTAAAAAACATATAGTCCCCCCCAAAAGAGCTTAATCAGCCCTATTGCTGCCAGCCTAGCGTGGGTCACCCTGAATTTGCAAGTACCAGCATTAGGATTTTCTAGCTTGGGCTGGCGGCACTGTAGGGGGAAAAAACCACACCATTTTAAAAATAAATGTAATTGAACAGAAAGCAGATTATCCTCTTTTACCATCTGTATTGCTCACCTACATCCAGGCTAGCGTCCATAAACTTCTCTTCATCTGTAGTAAACCCTGGGATCCCAGTCTTGGCAAAATAAACAACCTGTAATGTAGGACAAAGTATTAGCTTACTTACATACATACCCGACTTCTACGCTCCGCCTCAACTCACCTCTCATTACGTTATCCCATGCTTGGCTCCAAGACTTCTGCCATGCTGCCTCCAATCTTTGGGACTCCCAACCCTGCCTCACTCGACTCTCCCTCAACCTTTAGTCCTTCAAACACTTACTCAAAACTCACCTTTTCAAGTTCGCCTATCCTACCACTTCCTGACCATCTTATCCATCACCTCCTCTTCCTTGTCTGCCATCTCCATTTTCTCCCAGTTGGGCATACTGTCTCTCACCTCTCTCTAGAATGTATACTCTCACGGACAGAATCCTCTCTACCTATTGTCCCATGTCTGTCCACTGTCTGACTCCATTGTACGTCCTGTCATGTATTTTACTGCACTCAGTGTGAGTAATGCTGTGGAGCCTCACACTGAGTCCCCACAGCATCATCTGTGCTACTTATGTGTATTACCTCATCTATTTGTTACTTACTTCTGTATCTGGTGATACGGAACCTGTGGCGACTTATAAATAAATAATAATAATAATAAGAGCTCGAGCCACTAATGAACTCATAGCGACAGTACAGTCATACATATAACAAAGGGATTTCCCACGGCCTGAACTGAGCTCTATTTTTTAATACAGCAAGGTCCGTGGTGATGGTTCTCATTTTTCACTTAGAGGTGTATCTGCTCTACTTCCCTCTCTATATAGTACGTAGGATGCCCTTACTGTACTACAGCTATGCCTACCCGCCTACTATCTCCCCCATTCCACCTCTCTAAGAGTACAGAGGCACAAAGAGGGAGACACGTCACAGTATGAGAGCAGACTTAGATTTAACTTTGCCAACTGCATGAACGCAGTTTGAAAAAGCGTTCTTTGTGCTTTGGAGTTGGACTTAGGTCCGACTCTACATGACCCCCTAAATGTGCAATCTCTACACCTTAAAGGTTATTTAAGTATGTAATTTTGCAACACAAAATCTCATGTGGGTGCCCAGTGATGCACGTTCCTCTGCTTTGTCTGCATTCTGTAAGAAACACCTCAATCCACCCAGCCCTTGCCATCAGGGGCAAAATGTTTCATCCATACCAGTTGCCACCATCTCGAACAGCTAATTAATGTGCTTACACATATAAAAAACTAAGAAATAGACAATATTAAAATGAAATTTGCGGAATGCTGCACATTTTTCCACCTTTGTACAGTAAGTGACCCTTATTTTTTCCCAGTGGGCAAAGCCAAGGGCTAAATTGGACTCACTACATGGAGTATATCATATTTATGTGAAGATTTGTGCAATCACATTATCCTACATGTAGATATGAGCTAGATTATAAACGCTCACTAGTAATCTATTATCAACAAAATGCTGTTCTCTGCATACCATGCTAAGAGAAAGATGTAAGAGATCAGCGATGATCTTCTTAAAGGCTTACACAAAGCAGTCTGTACGATTCTCAATGGCCTTGACCTTGGGAATTATTCTATACCTGTTGTTCATATAACTAGGTTCTCTGGACATTGAGTTTATATATTTTCCCAGCACAGAGACAGACCTATGAATTCTGTTCTCCATCAAGATGTGTAGTGTTAGCTCCTTTCATGCCGAGCCAACAGTTTTCACTGGGGACGTGTAACTCCGCATTATGTCAAGGCAAAGCTATTCACAGTCAGTGACACAGTCCGTGTTATTCCAAGAAAATCTTTACTCTAGACTGTGGCAATCCTCCTCCTAGCATTCCCATGTCTATGTACTCTTGGGACCACATGTTCACATTGCATAATTGACTAAAGATTATATTGAAAACTTAGAAGTAGTGGGTGAGTAACAAAAATGTAAGGTTCATTTAAAATGGGTGCCCCAAAAATATTAAAAAAATAATGCAGTATTTGGCATAATCTTCATGATTTGTGAAGTTAATTACAGTTTTGCAAATATTTATTGTATTAATATACAGCAAAATGATTGGTGATACATTTTATTTACTCTTGTTTAATATAAATATAATAAATATACCTATTTTTGTATTTTACTATAGAAAATTCTAAAGAAGTTTTCAATTCAATTTTAATTGTGAAATTATATATAATATAGGAAGAAGTTTAATAGACAGGATAGATCCTACTAATTCATGGGTAGCAGGAGAGGGGTAAGCTACAGACTAGGTTACTCAGCTGGTATGGCACACAAATAAGCTTTATTATGAGTCCCCAGTTAGCTATATATACCAGCATTAATAGTACATTATTTAAAACATATCAGACAAAATCATGGGCATGGTGGCCAACAATCTGTAAATTTACTGGTTGTTGGTAATTAACAAAAAATAAGTGACTTTTTGCCACTCAGTACAAACAAATGTAATGGTTATTGAAAATCTGAAAATATACTAATAAAATTAGACAATGCATGCCAGACACCAGGGGTTTAGGTCTGAATAAGACTGCTAACTTATTTCCACTTGTGTCCTCAATATCCTTTCAAAACACATGTTGCAATACATTTCCATATTGTATAAAACAACTTATCAGGAAAAAACAAGTTGCCGTCAATAAATTATTTTAACATTGTCAGTAAAAAAAGTTTGGCAGTTCCAGTCATTGGGATGTAGTTGTAAGGGCTTACTCTTGAACTGACTCTAGCACAAGCTATATAGGAGATTCAAGTCATGTGATGTGATATGTGCTATACATGGGGGACATAAGTAATTCTAGAGGCCTGAAGCGGTGTCTGTGCAGAAGTCAGGTAGTCTCCAAGCAATAGCCAGAGTCCATCCAGACGTACGAGCAGGCAGTGAGTCTGGATTCAAGCAAAGGACAGGACTGTGATCAAGAGTACTCAAGGTCCACAGTGAAGGTCAGGGCAGGCGGCAATCCAAAGAATAGTCAAGGCCAGCAGGAAATATTATGGCTGCACTTCTGCCTCACAGCACTTGGGTCATGCGTTTGATTCCCGACCATGGCCTTATCTATGTGGAGTTTGTATGTTCTCCCTGTGTTTGCCTGGGTTTCCTTCGGGTGCTCCGGTTTCCTCCTACACTCCAAAAACATACTAGTAGATTAATTGGCTGCTATCAAATTGACCATAGTCTCTCTCTCTCTCTCTCTCTGCGTGTTTATATGTTAGGGAATTTAGACTGTAAGCTCCAATGGGGCAGGCATTGATGTGACTGAGTTCTCTGTACAGTAAATTGTGGCGCTATATAAATAGTTGATGATGATGATGGCAGGTGCCGATGCAGAGAGCAGTCAAGTTACAGAACAAAAGGGTTAGGAGAGATGGGAATCTAGAGAGAGCATAGTCCAAAGCATGGTACAAAAAAAGAATCAGGACAAAATATACTGACAGGGACAGGCACATATATTTGTCACAGCAGTACTGGGCTCTCTAAAGAGCAGGGAGCTAATCAGGAGGCTCCTACTGAGCCACACCTCCCTTACAAGTGATTTGCAGTGATCACAAGGTGACACTGCACAGCCCGTCCAGCTGCTCGAAAGCATCCATAACAGCCGGGCCACCAGGAAGTAGAGGAACGCAGGGGAGCGCGTCTTTATTCATTACAGACTCTTTGTTCAGAAGATTCATACACACCTCTTTTGATTACATTTCTTAATATTGACTGATTGTCTGATTGGTAAGACCTGGCAGAGGATATGAAGGAATGCAAGACAAAACATTAATATGTGTGAATAGAGAGTAGTTTGATGGTATTGCACCCAGGCCCATTAGTGGAAGAATGCCCGGGTATAGAAGTGCTTCAGAGGCTATTCTAACAAAAGTACCTTATTCCATGTTTGATTATCCTGTCCAGTTGCCTAATCATTCTGAATGATGCTTGCACAATGTCCTATCTAGGGTTTGATGAGCAAGAACCTATCAAATTAGGAAATGGCGAGTTAACAAAGGAAGTGAGCAAATGGGACAAAGATAGAAATTCGACAAGACTTAGTTCAAGTGTCTGTGATGTGCACATGTTTAATTATTAAAATGATTACAATTTATTTATTTACATAGCATACTCTGCAATGCTCTACAATTGGGAACAAATACAGTAATACAACAGAATGGGTATTAACAAGAGGTAAGAGAGCCCTGCCCACAAGTTTTTAATCCATTTCAATCCTCATTCACTTGCTGCGTCATACAATCCTTGGTGGTGTCACACGTGTCCTCTGAATGTTAGTGGTTTTCCAGCTAAAAAGCGCAAGTTTTCATAGCGCTCAAATCACTCCGTGCTGACTGTTTGAATCGATCAGGAAACATTGGTCCCGTTACACAGATGCGGTTGTGGTCAGAAAATGTTACATGTGGCATTAATGTGGCAGCATAGAACACTTTGCGCTATGAATACTAGCATGTTTTACCTGGAAAAGCGCTAGGATTCAAAGCATCTGTGTGAGACCATCTTTAATCCAGAGCTATCCATTCTACATATGACCATCTGTATGTTATAAAGCTAAAGGGCATTTGGCACTCAACAGTCTAATAATTGTATGTATTGCATGCTCACAACTATCAACTTATAAGAATAACAGGCTTAAAATCCCCCTCCACTTTACAGCCCCAATTGTAGCAAGCTCTGTATGTTCTGAACCATCCGGTCTGGATTCAATCCATGCAAAGAAAGGATTTTTGGAGACAAACCAAATACTCTCTTAATATTTTCAGTGCCTTTATTTTTGCAAATTTAGCAAACAAACATGAAAATGCACTTATATGTAGTTTGTGTTTGTAATAGGGTATGCAGTATTTTTTTAATAAACATTGCCTGGTTGAGGTAACCTGGGAAAAGAATTGAAAACCAATGACTAATTGGTTTAGGTTTTTTTTACAGAATGATTTCTTTAATCGTTTGGCTGAGCTCTGTGGCCTTTGTTAGCTTAGTAGTATGAGAACATTTTTGATTATCAGGTTTAAGTTGTGCTTATGAGTTGCATTTTAGTCTAAAAGCTGAACAAATTAGCATCATGTTTAGGTGCTGACTAAGTAATACATACTAGGATTAGGGGAGGGTGCTAACTATCAAGAAAACACTGAAATAATTGTGGTGATCCAATTCAATTTTTTTAAGGTTTTTTTTTTAAATTTTGATTTTGAATTCTCAATTTTTTTAGCATAGCTATTAGCAGTTTCAAAAGGTAATTCAAAGGGTACATAATTAGCTAATACGTGTTTGCACATTCATAAGTGGTTTCTTAGTGTCTCTTTAAAATGATGTACCACTCATCATAGATGTTTCAGTCTGCTTTTCTGGCTGCAATACATAAAGTCTGCATGTACAGTAAATATTACTTTTCCTGGATTACAGCCAATCACATCTGCTTAATGTATATCATTGCAAGACATAGTAATAACGAGTGTTAGTAGCAAGTGTGAATCTCTTAATATTCTATGGATCAGCATTTTGTTAGATGCATTTGGCACTTTTGTTGTGAATTACATGGTGTGGGGCATGACCAGGGGTGGATTGGCCATACAAACTACTCGGGACTTTTCCCGGTAGGCCGCTGGATGTATTTTTTTTCTTTTTTTAAAAAAAATTAATTTGTAACCCCCCCCCCCCCCCCGGAACGGCTGCTAGCGGAGGGGGTCTGTGTGGTAGTGGATGGCTGGCCCCTTCTTCGGGAGCAGCCACCTTCCTGAATGTGGCCACGGCGCGGATCCCTGTGTCTGGCTGCTTCCTCCTATCAGAACAATAGACAGGAGTCACATGGGATGCCACCTGTCACGTGATGCACATCCCATGTGACTCCTATCTCTAGCACTGATAGGAGGAAGCTGCCAGACATGCAGGTATGTTAATACAGTGTGTGATTGGGGGGGCTTTTAGTATATAGATAGTGTGTGAGGGAAGGAGGGGTATGTTAATATAGTGTGTGTGTGTGATGGGGGCTTTTAAAAAAAAAAAAAAAATATATATATATATAGTGTGAAGGGGGGTTCTTAATATTAAGTGCAAGGGATGGAAGGGAGGGGGGTTCTTAAAAGAGAGTGTGAGGGGGTTTCTTAATATCATTTATGTGGAAGGTAGGCTATTAAATTAATGGTGGTGTTTAGGTGGGGGCTAATTATTTAATGGGTAATATCTTATTTGTGGGATGATGGTGGGGCAATTTCATTTATTGGTGGGGCCTATTAATTTAAGATGGGGAAGCTTGGGGTCTATTAATTGAATGTGGTGCTGAGTTTGGGGAGAGGATGGCTATTTAGTAAATGTATATGCTATTGATTTAATGCCAGGGATGGTTGGAGTTTTCTAAATTTCATGTACCCATTTTTTTTCCAACTAGGTCCTCCAACATTCCAGGATCCAGACAAGCAGCAACTGAGCTAATGACACCAGCAGCTACAGGTGATAATGACAAGAACAGGATACACGTATACAGGTACACACACTGGGCACACATACACTGGGCACACATACGGACAGACACACTGGGTGCACTCACATACTGAGCTCCGCCTACAATTTATTTGGCCCCTCCCACATGAGGCCACTTTCAGACTTTTTTCCAGGGCCACTTTAAGTTCCCAATCTGCCCCTGGGCATGACATAGCAAATTGCTGCATTTTGGGCAACAACGAAATGCTGTGAGCATGACAAAGCACCACGAGGGCGTAACCAATATGATGTGATTTGCACAATTAAAGCCCCTGTCCTAGGAAGTGGGCGGGATCAGGAAGAAAGGCTGTCTGTACTCCCAGGTGTTCATCAAAAACCACCTGCACATTTTGCTGAATTAAAAAAAGCATTGAAAGTCTTTTCTGTGTATTTGATTAAAATATGAAGTGAAGCTATGGAAGCATAAACCAAGAGAAAAACAACCAGGTCTACTGGTCTTTATCTAAAGACACATCACAAGACTGATTCATCAAGAGACGCATACTTAGTGCACTGTTCATTTGTTTCAGAATGCACATATGTTGGGTTTACGAACATCTGAATTCAACAAGGAGTGGATCTGAAGATATGTTGCTTGATGAATTTACTCGTAAAGTCATTTATGTGGCGTAAAAACTGGCGTGCATATCACTATGTCTGTCTGCATTTATCTTTGCCCTGTTAGTTAGTTTACAGCATTTATTTTACTAACACATGGACAGTGGGGATGGAAAGTACGGCTGTGGGAGTGCCAACTAGGTCAGGGTGGCTGGAAACTGGTTCAGGGGCAGGGGAGGGATGGCAAATTTTAGCCCGGGGGCAGGTCTTGACTCAGGAGCCTATTGGGAACATTTTAAAGGAAAAAGAATGCAGGTGGCCCAGTGACTCAACCCAAAGTAGATGGACCAATTGCCCTCCAGCCCAGCCTGACCCTGGTCAGGGGGACTGGAAACTGGGTCAGGGGAGCTGGATAATTGGCTATCTTCTTGAGCTGTGAAACAAAAAGGTTTATGCGTCTGAGGAAGGTGAGGCAATCTGTTGGAATAAAAATAACACAGTTTATTTATAAATGTTATCTCTATCTCACACATACATTTACATCCAGATAATGTTAGGTTGCAATGTAAAAGATAAAATACCACACATGGACCATCAATGACCAAATAATCATACCTCTACACCACATTCCTTTGGACTTGACCTAGGAGGTTTGTATTAATCACATACTGACACAGAAATATCACTATTACATAGCAGGCCTTGTACTTGGTTCAATGAAGGCTATTACAAGCCATATTGATTTGCCAAATTTAACAGGTTTTTTTTATTGATAGAGAACGCCTAGCAATCTCTGCCTTCAAATCTGCAAGGATGTCTCACCCTTAGGTTACTCCACCACCACTAGAACTGCACAATTGTACACCTGTGGTTAATTTCTAACCACAGGCGCCTGCGAACGGCCATGTTGCCTGGTTTTTATCTTCATTAGTAATGTACCGTGCTGCAGGTCGATGCAAATTGTCCATTGCAGATGTTAGTACCCGAAGCTCAGCATGGGCAAATGTCACCGATCACATTTGCAAGTGAATGAGACTTTCAACATTCTCATTACTGATTGGTTCTCAGTGTCCATATGGGCATACGCACATCAGACACAGATCCTTCCAATACCATATCTAATATTGCATGACTTTCATTCTGTCAATCACTCTCTATAATCATCCGTATCCAGGCAATTCGGGGTGTGACAATGCCTACCCATTCATACAGTGTCACGGAATTGCAGAGATGACCGCTACCCAGTATTGGCACAACTGAACAGGGAGGCGCGGAGTCTAACGTACCCCCGGTATTCACCAGGGACCCCCGCAAGGGAGTTTGGGCTTAGCTGTAGAGGGTATGCAGGTCGCGGTTCTCCAAGACAGTCACCAGTGTAGTGACAGCAGTAGACAGGCGTAGTCAGGCAATCCAGGTCAGATCCAACCGAGTGATGCAGTACACAGGGAGGATCGAGAGAGAAGTCAGGTCAAGCCAAATAGTCAAACCAGCCAGGCAGCGAGGTACCAAAACGAAACACAGGAGAATAGTAGCAGGAAGCCGAGTCAGAACCGAAGAACACACTGGATCAGAACTTCAGGAAGCGCTGGAGCAGGAGTGAACCAATACCATGGCACTAGACATGTGTCAGAGGGTGCTTTATATACTATAAGGTGCATCCTGATTGGGTTAGGGAGATTTTGGCGGTCAGACATGCTGACTGCCGACCGGTGAGTGGAGATAGCGTCCCGCTGTTAGTCAACAGGATGCGGCTGCCGAGAAGGTGCAGGCATCTGTCTCTTGCACAAAGTGTCAGTGCGGAGATGGCACCTGACATACAGACAATCAAAGGAGAATGCACTTGCATGCCCTATATGGAGAGACAATTATTCAGCCATGCCATTTTGTGATTTGTAATCACTTTAGACTACCTGGATTATTTCATCAGAGCTTTTGCTTGTAAATTCTTGGTGAGTACTTGACTATGTGAATCACATTACAGGGCATTTAAGTAATTTCTACTAACTATTGTCTTTTTACTCCTCTTTAGAATAATATCTGAGCAAGAACCACCAGGGCCAAGTCAGGCCTCTGGCTCCTCCGATTCAGCTTCAAAGCCGAGGCAGCCAAGTTTCAGCCAAACAGAGGTGGTCTAGCTGGTGGTGGAGAGGCTGCACTACAACACTTGGCAGCTCTCCAGCCCAGCCAAAGCACGTATCTGGGAGGACATCACCATGCAGGTCAATGCAATGTCATCTGTTGCACCTCCACTCCATGCTGTTCCACTGCACTCTGCTTTTTCACCACTGTTGCCTTCCACATTACGGTTAAGCAGGTGCCAATGCTGGACAAAGGAGCAAATGGTCCAGAAAAAAGTTACAAGTGTATTTTGCATTTATGTTTGTGCATTTGTGGTTTGTGTTTTTCTTAATTCACTTTTATTTTAAGTTTGCTTGTGCTTTTGTCATTACATTTTACATAGCATTACATGTAAAACAAAGTAAAAAAAGGTACTTACATGAAAAGTAGGATGAAATCACATATTCTTTAAATCCTGAATAGTCTTGGAAATCAGGAGGGCTTGGGTCAACATCATCCACCTCCTAGTCAGCAACATTGGCCTCTTCCACCCATGGAACCCCACTCCCGATAGCGATGTTATGCCTGCCTATATGTGACAATTATGGATGAGGAAAGGGAAAAATATCTATATACCTCATGCCCTGTAGCCGTTGTAAACTCCTTGTACATAGATAAGATCTTGCAAGCTTCCTTATGTTAGTTCTGAATAAAAAATTTAATATAAATGAAATTGTATGACATTCAATAAAATAGGTATGGGGCTACATAGTCATATATAGTAAATGATATAGACTTAAAAACATAAAAATACAAACAAGACGCACAATGTAAATGTATGCTTCTAAGAAACTAGACAGTAGGCATATACATTTTAAACAGACAACGTGGGGGAATACTGTGGTATAAATGTATGAATAAAAAAAATATATATACCTCTTTCTGAAAATAAGCCTGAAGTAATTTTTTAAATTCACACAATTCTTTCTCTGGTCATTCTGTAAAAAGTTTCAAATGACAAGACACCATAAATGGGTTTTATATAGTGGAGTATAATGAGATAAGTGTATGCAGAATAGTTCAATCTCCCATTACATGATGCAATTATGAAGCTGTACTTGTTCATCATTATCATCGGTGACTTAGACTAGACCCTAGCAGGCGCAGGCTTTACGTCTGCGTACCTCTACGGGCACAAAGTTTAAATGAGGCATATCTGCAGGGGAGCGGCTTTTCTGTATATTTCCTAGGTGCATCTACCCATTTCTCACCCCATTCCCTCCTGGAAATCGTAGGGTTTCGTAAGCGCATTTGTGCTCATTGGTCCTATTTGTCCTTGGCTGCCGTTTCAAATGATTTTATACACTTGTACACATTTCATTAATTTAAAGAAGCGCCCTTTTTTCCTTTCAGTATTTTCTAGTTTTTTGGGAGTTGACCACTCCCTACAAAGGTGCTGCAGGCTTTATAAGATGGAGGTTCAGGGGAAGGTTTTAAATGGAACACCCTGAATGTAAATTTGTATCACTAGCTTAGGGACTCACCTACAGGAGATGCCTTGACGTCCGGCAGGTGAGCTTAACCCCAATATAGCTATATTGTGCACAAAATTCTCCTTTATGTTTATGCTGACACAGTGATTTTTAAATTCTGTTTGTTTCTGAGCGCCGGACAACATTTTTCTCATACATGAATTAGCCAGATCCGAGCATGTGCAGAGTAACTGCACTTATGATAAAAACAAAATTGTCTTATACGTTCCTTGATGAATCAGGTCCCACATATCTATAAATAGGCAAATTGTTTTATCAAAAAACAGAACTCCAGTGAAGATTTATAAATAGGTGTAAAAATAGCAACATGCTTTTCATGACAGAAGTATGCAGAAATGACAATTCTCACCTTTTATTTAATATTCCCTACATGTTTCAGTGGGTGATAACGGAAAAAAATGTATGTACCGTATAAGCACCGAAATTGAGCACCATAATGTAATATTATTGTGTAATAATATTGTACACTTACCCATCTGACAAACGCTTTACTTCACCTCAAGCTTAAAAAAAAACAAACATAAATTCATTCTCCCCTTCTAATTGTCTAGTGTTGTATGATTGTACATTTCTAACTACCACTAAAGTCAACACCAAGTCCAAGTTTCCATGGGGTGGGACATATAAATGTTATAACTATTTTTTCGTGACTTGGACGACAAGTAAACAAAATTGATGTCAAGCAGAATAAGCTGTGAAGTTCCTAGGGACATTAAAAGCCATAAAAAGATATTGCTTCTTGGACCTAGCTGCTTTGAGTAGTTATTTTTCCAAATTTTATACAGCAAATATATATATATATATATACACACCACAATGAATGAATGAGAAACATCAAGCCATGCCCCAGGTAACAGTAAAGTGGAATCACCCCTAAGAAGAAGTATATTAGGTATCTATAACCACCTATTCGTAGATTATACACATAAGATAAATAATTTATAAAGTCTTATAATACGAATAGCCTTCCAAATATTAAGAAAAATGGAAATTCAGAGGTATCTGCGGTGTCTCAGGACATCCCAGTGGAACATCCATACTACACCAATGGTACATGAATGGTATATCAGTAATACAACCATAGTGCATCCATGGTAGATAATAGGTAGTACTTGCCTGCACAGGTAAAAAGGTGCAGGATACAAAGTGATATTACTGTA
Source organism: Mixophyes fleayi (assembly GCF_038048845.1). NCBI lineage: Eukaryota > Metazoa > Chordata > Amphibia > Anura > Limnodynastidae > Mixophyes > Mixophyes fleayi. The sequence continues at coordinate 314,982,430 of NC_134403.1, read as the reverse complement.
GAATTTAACCTAATGTTATTAAAAAATTTAGACTAAGGACACGTGCACAATAAATATCTTAAAAGAGCTTATATGTGGTAATAGTAGCAGTCCCATCCTAGTGATTCATGGATGAAGGTCTCAGCTGCCACTAAAAGTTCATATCTCTTGGAAGTATTGCAATAAGCATCCAGTAATGAAGCACATACCCAAAAGGCAGCACTGCTTTTTCTACGTATTTCACCAGTGTAGACTTCATTGTGGGAGGTCATATACATATATATTTCAATAGTTTTCATTTGAATTGCATATATACATAACAGTAGTGAAACTAGAGCTTTTATGTTTCCGGGCACAATTTGATGCCTGTAAGCCCAGAAGCAAGACATATATAGGGAGACCAGGAAACATTTTTATTTATGTCCTGCCCTCCTGGGTCCCCCTGTTTGTGTTCTGCACTGTATTGAGGCTAACTGTGATGAGGGTGGAGGCACAGTGACTCCCAGCCATAGTCAGCGAGGTATGACAGCAAATAAGAATGACTACATACTTTAGCGGAAACTCCTTCATCCCACCATCTACTCCTCTTTGCCTCTGCAAACTTCTGCTACTTTGCAAACCTAAGCACCTTGGGAGAAATCTCAGAAAGTGAGGCACAGAGCAGACCCAAAGCTGTATTGGTGCTGCGGAGTGGTCGTTTCGCTTTTCATAAGTGACCTCTCCTGTATGATTTAAAGCTGGTGATGTGACCTGGGGCCTGATTCATTAAGCATCTTAAATGAAAAGGATCCTTATTTCAGTCTCCTAGACAAAACCATGTTACAATGGAAGGGGTGCAAATGTGTGTTCTGTTTTGCACAGAAGTTAAATACTGACTGTTTTTTCATGTAACACACACATATCAACTTTAAATTTCAGTGTACAAATAAACGATCAAGTTTTTGTGTGTTACATGAAAAAACAGTTAGTGTTTAACCCTTGTGCAAAACAGAACACTCATTTGCACCCCTTCCATTGTAACATGGTTTTGTCCAGGAGACTGAAATAAGGATCCTTTTCATTTAAGATCCTTAATGACTCAGGCCCCTGATGCACAGTAACCTTTTACACTAGTACGATCATTTGCAAGTCATGTTTTTTTTATGGTTTACAATAGGCAAAAAAATCTGCATTTCCACCTGGAGTTTAAGGATCTTATATGTCTGCTTTTGCACGGATGGTGTCGTAATTGCCACTGAAAATCATCAACTTAATATTTTAATAACATTTGGATTCCTTATGCAAGTACGGTATATTATAATCATTAGTTATTAGAACTGTTCTTCTTTTCTGCATTTGGCATGAAAAAAGTAACATTGGGTCTTTTTTTATGAGCTGAGAAAACATTATTGTAGCATGTTGCTTATGTTATTATTTTTCATTTATTTTTTTTAAAAAAAATCATGTTTATAAAAGAGGTATATGCTTATTTTAATAAGAAAATACCACGACACATTTTCAGCTCTGACATAATGGAGGAACCATAGGGGAACAGTGGTTGCTTTATATAATAACAAGATAGATGGAGAAACAGACAAGAGCACTTCAGTGCTAGAAGTACCTGGCAGTATGTTTTAAACAAATCACAGTGATTAAAGTACCTGCCCCTTAAGACTTACAAGCCCTAAAATGCAATGCAGTCATTAAGGGGAACCAAAATCTATCAAGATGACCAACCGTCCTAAAGAGTGAAGGTCCTGTATCCCTGGCAGACAGGGTTCGTCTGTGACTCCAGCCGTTCTGTTTATTTTCTGCTGATATTTATACCAAAGGCTGCACTTTCTGGCTTCTACTGGCAGCAAGGACTGGATCTGTGCCTCACCTGGCTGCAGAGACACACTTACTGGCCAAGACACATATTGCTGTTGGCTCCCAACAGAAATTCCCTGGACATAGAATTCCTAATGCTGAAACACAGCACATGAGATAGAAGGGGAACAGCTGTGCTGAAATGATGAAGGGGGGGACAAAGGACCACAGCTGTGTCAGGTGAGAGATAGCAGTGAGGAATGGACAAATAGCTGTAAACTGAGCGCTAAATATTAAAATGCCCACTGGAAGATAGCTGAACACAAGTGGTGCATTATCACCAGTAAAACTCAACTTTACATGTACACATGTCCAATTTCCCTATATCTTGAGTGGTAATGGGCAAAATTGTGGCATCATTCAGCCCAAATCGAGATTTGTGGTGGATCAAGCCATTTCACAAATGTTCAAAGTTCTAGAAACACAATCTTTTAGTTATGCATTTGTTTTGCTATTCCCCAGAATTCAATTTCACACTGTGTTTGTAAATTTGTATATAGCTGAATTTATAGTGTATGAGCAAGGTCAACAATGGTCAATTCATTCTGCTGTGCGGTGTGGGTAAGGCCAAATTTCACCGGAGAAACATGCAAAAGTTTACGGCCCAATGCAAAAAGAAAATTTTATATAGTACAATCTTCTATACAACAATAATTGGAAATACTTCAGCATGGTGTTTCATTCAATACCTCTCAAAAAGATGAATGCTTAAGCATAATGTAAACACACCTACACATGAAACATCAGCTCACCATCATATATAGCATAAATTAAGATATATCTAATGTCTGAACACATTGGAGCCAGATATTTTGTGGGCTGAACCAATAATTGGTATCAATTTATCAAAATATTAAGAACTAATACCTTTAGTAATATTCCTTGTTCCTTCTGAATTCATAGGCTACATGCTCATGCATTTTGGTTCAACCCACAAAATGTCCTTTTACATTGTAATTTAGTGTAGTTTAAAATGACCTGCCACACAAGCAGGGACAGATTGGGAACTTAAAGTGGCCATGGACAAAATTCTGAAAGTGGCCTTATGTAGGTGGGACAAAATATATGGTAGGCAGGATCAAAAGTAGACAGCCCTAGACATATAAGTTTTAGGCAGGGCAAATGTAATACACAATGGTAGGCAGAGTACGCCTGTCACAGTTGGCGGAATTAAGACACTAGTAGGCAAATCATTGCATTAGTAAGCAGAGCAACCACAGTGGGTGGAGTACACACGCTGGATATGTGAGTGGAGCAGCTTGATCCAGCAGCAGGGAGTTTCCACAGTTAGCATTAATTTAATAGTAGTTGGGTTTCCCACTGATTCAAAAGTCTAGATTAAAAGAATTAAAAAAACACATTGCCTTTATACTGTTCTGCGTGATAATTTGCCCAGTATTAGCATACATATACAATTTAAAGAGCATCTTGGGCAGCACGGTGGCTTAGTGGTTAGCACTTCTGCCTCATAGCACTAGGGTCATGAGTTTGATTCCCGACCAATGCCATATCTGTGTGGGGTTTGTATATTCTCCCCGTGTTTGCGTGGGTTTCTTCCGGGTGCTCCGGTTTCCTCCCACACTCCAAAAACATACTATTAGGTTAATTGGCTGCTATTAAATTGACCCTAGTCTCTCTGTCTGTCTATATGTTCATGTTAGGGAATTTAGACTGTAAGCTCCAATGGGGCAGGGACTGATGCGAGTGGTTCTCTGTACAGCGCTGTGGAATTAGTGGCGCTATATAAATAGCTGATGAGGATGATGATCTTAGAGACCATCATACAATACAAAGAGCATCCTAGTGATCGCCCTACAATACATAGAGCATTATTGTGATGGCTATACAATACAGAAAGCATTCTTGTGTCCACCATGCAATACAGTGAGCATTCCTACGACTGCATACAATACAAAGTGTATTCCAGTGACTGCAATACATACAGAGAGCATTCTAGTGACCATCATACAATACAAACGGCATCCTATGACCACCATACAATACAAAGAGTGACCGCAATACATACAGAGAACATTTTAGTGACCGTCATACAATATAGAGCATTCTTGTGTCTGCCACACAATGCAAAGAGCACTCGTGTCTGTCATGCAATACAAAGAGCATTCCTATGACCACCATATAATACAGAGCATTCTTGTGATCGCAATACAGAGAGCATCCTAGTGACCCCATATAATACAAAGAGCATTTTTGTGACTGCCACACAATACCCCCCACCTCATCATGAATTAACCTCGCCTCAAAATCATTAACTCTAGCTTCATCATAAAAACCCCTTAATCATTAACCCCTTTATAATCTTCAACACCATCATCTAGTTTAACGAATCCCCATGTCATCAATAAATTTCATTCATATTCATTGACACCCTCATTAACTCCCTCAGTTTCATCAAAAGACTATAATGTGTGCCCAGAGTGTTTGTCCCTGTATATGTGTGCCCACTGTGTCTGTCCCTATGTATGTGTGTGCCTATGTGCCTGTCCCTGTGCCCAGTGTATCTGTCCCTGTATATGTGTGTCGAGTGTCTCTCCCTGTATGTGTGCCCAGAGTGTATGTCCCTGTATATGTGTGCCCAGTGTCTGCATGCCCAGTGTCTGTACCATTGTATAAGTGCTCAGTGTCTGTACCTGATTATGTGTGCCCAGAGTCTGTATAGATTGTAAGCTTTTGAGCAGGGTTCTCTTACCTCTCTGTCTGTATGTATTACCCAGTATTGTCTTATTAATGTTTGTTCCCAATTGTAAAGCGCTACGGAATTTGCTGGCGCTATATAAATAAATGTTGATGTATCAGTGTATGTATGCCCAGTTCCTGCATCTAAATCTGTATGCCCAGTGCCTGTACCTGAGTATGTGTGCCCACGGTCTGTACCTGAGTATGTGTGCCCAGTATGTGTACTTGTGTATGTATGTCCAGTGTCTGTACCAGTGAATGTGTGCCCAGTGTGTGTACCAGTGTATGTATGCCTAATGTCTGTACCAGTGTTTGCATGCGCAATGTGTGTATCTGTATATGTATGTCCAGTGTATGTGTGCCCAGTGTCTGTACCAGTGAATGTGTGCCCAGTATGTGCATTTGTGTATGTATGTCCAGTGTCTGTACCAGTGAATGTGTGCCCAGTGTGTGTACCAGTGTATGTATGCCTAATGTCTGTACCAGTGTTTGCATGCGCAATGTGTGTATCTGTATATGTATGTCCAGTGTCTGTAACAGTGAATGTGTGCCCAGTATGTGCATTTGTGTATGTATGTCCAGTGTCTGTACCAGTGTATGTGTGCCCAGTGTGTGTACCCAGTGTATGTGTGCCCAGTGTGTGTACCTAAATATGTGTACTTGTGTATGTATGTCCAGTGTCTGTACCAGTGAATGTGTGCCCAGTGTGTGTACCAGTGTATGTATGCCTAATGTCTGTACCAGTGTTTGCATGTGCAATGTGTGTATCTGTATATGTATGTCCAGTGTCTGTACCAGTGTATGTGTGCCCAGTGTCTGTACCAGTGAATGTGTGCCCAGTATGTGCATTTGTGTATGTATGTCCAGTGTCTGTACCAGTGTATGTGTGCCCAGTGTGTGTACCAGTGTATGTGTGCCCAGTGTCTGTACCAGTGTATGTGTGCCAAGTGTGTGTATTTAAGTATGTGTACTTGTGTATGTATGTCTAGTGTCTGTACCAGTGAATGTGTACCCAGTGTGTGTACCAGTGTATGTGTGCCCAGTGTGTGTACTTGTGTATGTGTGCCTACTGTGTGTACTTTTGTGTGTGTGCCTAGTGGGCATACCTGTAGCTTCTGAAAAATGACTTACCATAAGATGTCCAGGGACAGCGCAGCTTGGCCTCAGTGCCGCCCCCACCCCACTCAGCAACAGGCAGACTCACGATTTGCTGTCTGTTGCCCCCCACTGACAGGACCGTCTCCTGGCAACCAAGTAAGCTGTGACCAAATCCCAAATGGGAAGCGACTCCTATGATCTCCTTTGATCCCAACCGCACCCCCCCCCCCCCCCCCCCCGATAGATCCCATCATAGAGGGGATGAGTGCTCACTTACTTCACACTTCATTATTTTTTGGTGGTATACATGTAATATTAGACTATGTGTTGACGCAATGTAATGCTTTAATAAATGATGCTTCTTTTGTATAAAAACAAAAACACTTTTGTAGGCAACAGTGACATGATTTGGTTCCTGATTCTTTCAAGCATCCATGTCTGAATATATCTTTGCTAAGTGCCAAGGTTCAAGGCCAAGCTTTCTGTTTTTTTTGGTTCTTGATCCTGCTGATTTGTAAAAGAACAAATAAAGCTTACCCTGAGTATGTCAGGTCAGAATTGCAACATTGTACAACTGAATCTATTTCAAGAAAACTCACTGCACGTTTACGTAATGCAGCTAAATATCTTGTCTTCAGACATTGGAAACAATCTTAAAACCCAACCATAAAAAAAATAAAAAAAAAATAAAAAATGTAGTGAGGATAGAAAAATCACGCTACCCTTTTAAGGCAGACTTAAAAAGTACAGCACATGGTAAGCTGGTGCACATGGATTGAGTTACAGCAACTATCCTGCAGAGAGGAGTGCTATAGCAACAACGGAATCTTGGTGAACAAATGAAAGGTTTCTGCTTGATGTACAGTATCTGATCCTGAATTCCACACCTAATCATTGATTAACAGATTGTAATTATGTACAGTCACTGCAATAGGGAATATAAGATCATAATCTAATACAGTGTTGGGCAACATTATCATTTTCGGCAGCCTCACAAGCAGACCGCACTTTGGGGCATATTTAAGAAATCACGGTAGTGCACTACCGTGCACTTACCGTGGAAATCAGGTCCCGATGTGCCCTCCGCAAATTTATTAAAGGTGCATCGCAGCAGATATAATGGATATCTGCTGCTTTGCACTCCTCATCGTTTTTGCGAGCAGTCACCATTCAACAGTATGGTGACTGCTCTGGCCGCAATCTAACAAGTCCCGAAAAAAATGTTTTTTTCGGAAACTTGTCATGTTAATGTACGCCAGCCTGGCCTGGCGTACATTATCAAAATTGAAAAAATCCAATGCTGTCAGCTCTGCTCCGAAGAGCAGAGCTAGACAGCGCATGTGTGGAGGGATCACATGATCCCTCCCTGTCACTCACAGCTCTCTCTCTGCAACGATAGTTGCAGAGACAGAGCGGGGATCTTTGTTCTTCAAACTGCACATGCGCAATTGAAGAATGAATAGGAACGAAGAACACCTGGAGGAGATCCAGCGCGTCCCGAAGAGGGGGGTAAGTATGATTTTTTTTTATCACAGAAACAGCAGTTTTTCGGAACTGCTGTTTCTGTGATCCGTTTTTAATAAATTTGAGAAATAGTTCAATCCTTATCCATGCAAAAAGGATTGATAACTATTTCTCATTTTTGCTGATGATAAATGTGCCCCTTTGCCTTTATTGAGAATCTTTTCAATACATTATAAGATGAGAAACACCAGCATGAAGTGTCTACTACGTGCAAACAGTTGGTGAAGCTATAGCTACTTAGTCAAGCTGGTGTGAAGACTACTACGTACTTGTATTAGTGTATCGCATAAATTAGAATATTACCAAAAATAAGAAATTCCACAGGCCATGGTGGAGCATTTGATCCCTCTGAGTGTCACATGTAGCATATCAAATATCAGTTGCCCACCTCTGGTGTAATGAGCCCTTTAAAGCTGTGGGCACTGTTTCCACTACCCACAATTGGGTCCTGCCTAGGGAACACAGGGAAAATGATGTCAGTAAAAGTATAACAGGAAGAGAAGAGCACTATACAAATACAGTTAAATTAAATTTTAGATGAAATACTATTACGTTACTTTGAGGGGGTTAAATTCCAGTTAAAATCAAACAAAATAGTCATATGTACCAAATATACAAAACATGTTGCTTTCATTAAGATCTAATTAGAGGCTCAGACCTAATTAAGCGGAAATGGTTCAGCGGTAACAATCTTTCTCAGAAAATTTTGTGCAATGGACATTTTCTACATTCCCCACAAACATAGCTGTACATGAGCTTATCTGCAATGGGAATATCTATTAAATGACAGTGACGTACATGGTGTAAATGAAGAGGGTAAAAAGTCGGCTGCAGAGATAAATCTGTTTATTGCAACGTAAGAGAGCTTGCATCTTTTAGATAAACACAAGATTATTTCAATTCTCTGCTTTCAGAGAGTTTTGTTATGTCTATATAATAACTGCAGGAGTGGTCACCTGCTGGGAGTCTACTCTGCATATACTGTTGTCATCCTTTCCAGGAGAAAAGAAGAGAATTTGGAAAATGAATAGAGATTTGTGATTGCAGCTGCAAAGTAATAAATAAACGGTGCCCTGTTCAGCACCTCTTTCCTTCCACAGCCCAGCGCTGGTTTGATGTCTGTCCGGGTTCCACTTTCGGCAGACTATTTTATATTCAATATGAATTAGAAGAGAAAGAGAGTTTTGACCTAAAAAGCACTCCAGGTGTGAAGTAAATAAACATTTAATACTAATATTTTAATGGTATGCGTTAAAAAGGTGTATGTCAGTATACAACTAATTAAAAAAGCGAAGTATTTAAAAGTAATAGTGTTGAAAAAAATAGAATTAAAAATAATGTAACCCTGTGGTGGAGCCAATCTTAAGAGTACTGATAATGGGAGAAGATCTGCCAAATAGAAATTCCTTCTACATGTATATACACAATAGATAAGGTGAGAAATAGCCAAGGAGAATGATTATAAGGTCCTATAGTATGGTAACTATGTTGCATTCACCAAAACCCTATTCCTGTTGTGTTCATGTAGACTCTAGATGGCAGTAGAACGTGAACTTCCTCCCTATGATCTTGACTCACTGGAGAATGTCCCTCTGTTATTAATAAATCAGAATCCTAACCATAGTCAGAAGCTGAATCGCTGGATATTCCCAGATAGACAAAACATATATAACGTGGCTTTACTAATTCCCTAATGGCATAACTTCAGGGAGACCACTCTTATGTGCGGTTTATATTGTTACCTTACCAATAAACTGTACAGTGTAGTGACAAAGCGCCTTATTTTATGTTATAATAGTGCGCTTATAACCAAAAGAATTTATAACCAAAGGGATTCACCCTAATAGGAGACAGTGTAATACAGTGAAACCACTCATTCATACATCCTATATTACTGCCATGCCACAAGGCTGCACAGTGCAGCGACAAGGTACATTATTCAGTATTGTTAATGTGGGTTTATAGGCAAAGGGATTCCCCTGGTAATAGGTTATAAAGTATAGTAATAGGTCGCTGTACTTAAATTTGGTATACACTTGTAGAGAGAAAGATATCTACTCTAAAGGTCAGTTATTCCTTACAACGATAAAGCGCCGTAATTGTAGTTACTATGCGCCTGTGAGCAAAAGGATTTACTTTAAAGGTAAGTAATACGGCTCAGCGGCGAGACACCGCACTGAGAATTATGTTATTTATTTTATTTCATAGACAGAGAGATTCCCCCTAGTAGTGAGTAGTTAGATAGAGAGGCACAGCGCCGCGATTGGCTCCGCCCACTTCCGGGTTTGACGTCACCTATTGTGACGCCGGCCCGACGTACGTTTCGCTTGAGAGCTTAGTCATGGAATTACTGGGTTACTGCTAAGGGGTTGGTTTTATACCCCTCCTGACCAATCATTATTTTGAGACTGCATGACGTTTATGTCCAGGTTGCATGGATACTACTGGGGAATTGCGTGGCATAGAATACAAAGGCAGATACCATCGTTTAAATATTTAAGCAGGGATTCTAAGGATTACAGGTATTGGTATATCCTCATTGTTATCTACAGATGAGCTGAAACATGTTACAGATTTTATTCTAGATATCCATGGAGAAGTGTATTTATATATATGTAAAGTACATTGCTGGTAACTTCAAGGGGGCTGTGATCTTATGTATTATAGAGACTATTAAAAAAGAGAGTATCTGATGGCCTTAGTGCACAATGGGCTTCAAATTATTTGCAGATTTTATAGAAAGTATAAATACATATTTAGGTTGTTTATATTATAATGTACATAGTATATTCTCATATGTACATAGTATATTATTATTACATTTCTATATTTTTGATATTGTAGTTTTTATTTAATATTATTTATTTATTGTTTATTTTGTTTTGTTTAATATTTATTATTTTATTTTTTGTTGTTTTTCATTATTTTTTATTATTTTTTATTATTTTTTATTTTATATTTTGATATTATTTTTACTGTTTTGTGTTATTTTTAATTTATTATTGTTCTTATTTTTTGTTTTTTATTATTTATTTTTTATATTTTATATTGTTGGTATTTATTCATTCACGTGTACATATTTCAAAAAGTAAAAATAAAAATAATAAATAAAGATATATGGTATCCACTGGTGTCTTTTTAATTTGTTATTAAATTTCTTAGTGAATTATGTGAGTACAAAAAAAGGGAGAGAGAAAACATCATTTTCTGTGTAATAATACATAAATTTTCTAAGTGATCAGTTGTGGGTCTCCTTAATTCGGGAGAAAAAATAGAGAGTTGTAGTATCAGTAGTAGTTGTAGTTGCAGTAGTATCCATGCAACCTGGACATAAACGTCATGCAGTCTCAAAATAATGATTGGTCAGGAGGGGTATAAAACCAACCCCTTAGCAGTAACCCAGTAATTCCATGACTAAGCTCTCAAGCGAAACGTACGTCGGGCCGGCGTCACAATAGGTGACGTCAAACCCGGAAGTGGGCGGAGCCAATCGCGGCGCTGTGCCTCTCTATCTAACTACTCACTACTAGGGGGAATCTCTCTGTCTATGAAATAAAATAAATAACATAATTCTCAGTGCGGTGTCTCGCCGCTGAGCCGTATTACTTACCTTTAAAGTAAATCCTTTTGCTCACAGGCGCATAGTAACTACAATTACGGCGCTTTATCGTTGTAAGGAATAACTGACCTTTAGAGTAGATATCTTTCTCTCTACAAGTGTATACCAAATTTAAGTACTGCGACCTATTACTATACTTTATAACCTATTACCAGGGGAATCCCTTTGCCTATAAACCCACATTAACAATACTGAATAATGTACCTTGTCGCTGCACTGTGCAGCCTTGTGGCATGGCAGTAATATAGGATGTATGAATGAGTGGTTTCACTGTATTACACTGTCTCCTATTAGGGTGAATCCCTTTGGTTATAAATTCTTTTGGTTATAAGCGCACTATTATAACATAAAATAAGGCGCTTTGTCACTACACTGTACAGTTTATTGGTAAGGTAACAATATAAACCGCACATAAGAGTGGTCTCCCTGAAGTTATGCCATTAGGGAATTAGTAAAGCCACGTTATATATGTTTTGTCTATCTGGGAATATCCAGCGATTCAGCTTCTGACTATGGTTAGGATTCTGATTTATTAATAACAGAGGGACATTCTCCAGTGAGTCAAGATCATAGGGAGGAAGTTCACGTTCTACTGCCATCTAGAGTCTACATGAACACAACAGGAATAGGGTTTTGGTGAATGCAACATAGTTACCATACTATAGGACCTTATAATCATTCTCCTTGGCTATTTCTCACCTTATCTATTGTGTATATACATGTAGAAGGAATTTCTATTTGGCAGATCTTCTCCCATTATCAGTACTCTTAAGATTGGCTCCACCACAGGGTTACATTATTTTTAATTCTATTTTTTTCAACACTATTACTTTTAAATACTTCGCTTTTTTAATTAGTTGTATACTGACATACACCTTTTTAACGCATACCATTAAAATATTAGTATTAAATGTTTATTTACTTCACACCTGGAGTGCTTTTTAGGTCAAAACTCTCTTTCTCTTCTAATTCATATGCTATATATATGACCTTAGCACCCCCTCACTAAGTTGAGTTATCCAAGCAGTGAGGTTGGTTGTTGTCTAGTGCGGAGCGGTTTTTCCCTTTCCCCACTTTCCCAGCTTTTCCCTTCGGGAATACATATTTTATATTCAAGGCAACAAGAATTCTCTGACCTTTTGCTGAAGGGAGAATGAACAGGGAATATTTATGCAGATTAAGGTTAAGACAAAAGATTGCTCCATGTTGGAAACAGTACACTGTCAGTGTACATTTACTGTGTAAGGCATTTAGCAAACACAGTGACTTGGGGTAACTCTGTAAAAAAAAAGTGTATTTTACTTATAGAAATATAACATACACACAGTAATAACAAATAAAGCACAAAAACGCAAAGACCAGAAACTGATCAACAGTAGAAGTAGATAAAGTGGTTCACATTTGGATTATTCCAATAAATCCAAGTTTTACTTATCTGAATGGAGCCTCAGATCTAGAAACGAGACAAAAAGTAATTATCACGTAGCAGGAATGGCCGTCATTTTCCCTTTGGAAATGGGAAAACATGGAAGCATAGAGAGAAGCACACAAACGTGAGGATAAATTTCTGTGAATTGTTCGTTAATCAGTTAAACACTATTGAACTACTGATGCTATTTACACTTCAGGCAGCAAACAAACACAGCAGTATATTTCTTAATCCATTACAGAACTATTGATACAATGTATAGTTTATTAGATAAGGTGGAATATGTGAGAAAAATAAAGTAGCTAACAGGCTGCCAAAAAAAAACACAGAAATATATTACTTAACTTCAATGGATCAAAAATTGGATATTGAACAATTAAATGAATGTGTTTATTATGGGGTTCATTGTTGACTACAATTCGAGGCCCAATTGTACATGTACCCTGATGATGCCATTCATGATGACTAGTGTTCTAAATATGAATACAAAATGCATATAAAAATAATAAAAAAAACAGAGCGACCCCGTACCCCCAAAAATTGAACCGAACACCAGCTTGTATAGAGCCAGGCTGGTTATATATATAATATGGAGTGACAAATGTGTGCAGTTATGACATGCTGGGCTGGTCACACTATAACAGGGAAACCCGCAGTGTGGGGACCACTTGCCATACAGAGACGGAGCCACAAGCTGAATTCCATGAGGAGGGGAGCGGCAAACTGGTTTACTTATGTATTAACATTGCAAAGATCCGAGCTGATCAGCAGCAGCAGCACAAAATGTCCTACATTTAAAATTTGGGTTTGGTGCACTGTGTCTGCTGTAGTGCTACCATATAAGCAAACAGCTGGGTCATACCTCCCAACATTGTAGTTTTTGGAATCTGGGCAGTAGTGGCCATCTCAAACTGGAGGCGTTGTGTTTCAGAAGCGCTAGGTCACGCCCGATACCCTTCACATTCCTAAAAAACACCCTTGCACTGCTGCGCACTCCAGGTGCACATGACACACGCTAATGGATGTCGGCTGTTAATACCTCCAAGCATTCCTGACAATTTATTTTATTGAAACGCACAACTGAATGAAAGGACAAGCTGATTGGGACATTTAGTGGACAATAAAGATTTAAGGCCTAGCAACGGGAGGCAACTTCCAGGTTTCGGATGGGCAGCAGTGTAGGATGTGTCCTATTGCAAGGCAAAGGGACACATCTTTCAAATAAAACAATCAGGGTCAGTGTGACGTCACTGTCCACTGGAAATGCTTTAACAGACTGGTGTACTGATCTATTGCCAAACTATTGATTCACTCATTGATCTGTTCCTGGAGATTTTTATCTTAAGAAGCAATTATGATGTGGAAAATAACCCCTAGTTAGTCAAATATTTTTATGGGTGAAAGGAAATCGCAAAACATTTCTAATTCAACGTAGATGAATTCCAAAATTGAATACTAAATACAATCTCATGTTCATTTGATCAAGAACCGAGGATGAAATAAAACACTGAATTGTCGATATTAATGTGAATGAATCTTACATTTACACATAAAATTGATAAAACTTGGACAGACAACCTTGTATTTCAAGAAGATAGGTCCAATACCATCCATATGGTCACCTTTTCAGAGAAAAAAAAGTGGATACAGATAGTTTTATTTTCTTGTTATTAACCCTGCTTGAAAAACATGTTCCCCACTTCCAATTTTTAAGTTTTAGAACAAACTCACATCTATTAGACCTTAATTTTTTTTAAAAAATGTTCATGGGATATCCACCTACACTTGTACAAGAGACATTCTAGGGCACTTTTATGGTGAACGGTCCACACAGGGGAAATATAAGCAGAAAAATGAATCAACCACCTTTAGTAGTTCGAAGGAAAACGTAACCCTTTCATTACAAAGTATAGAATAGTATAATACTGATTCCAAAATGATTGGAGAAAAAACACTGGGAAATTGTAGTTAAAGATTCTGTGTTAGGTCAAAATTATTGCCCAAACCACCTATTATATAGATGAGCCACTAATCTAAAATCAATATTAGCCTATGGTATGCCAAATTAGCTGCACAGTAATCCAAATCTTGGGAACACTAATTGGCTGATAATTGGGAATAATAATAATAATTATTATTATTATTATTTTAAACATTTATTTAGACTGTAAGCTCCAATAGGGCAGGGACTGATGTGGGTGAGTTCTCTGTACAACGCTGCGGAATTAGTGGCACTATAAAAATAGCTGCTGCTGGCGATGATGATACAGCGTCAGCATATTCTGTAGAGCTTTAAAATTGGGAGCAAACATAGTAATAAAACGAGACTGGGTATTACAGGCAGAGAGGTAAGAGGGCCCTGCTCACAAGCTTACAACCTATGGGACAAAAAGTTTTCCCTGTTAGCACTATAATGTTTGCAATAATATGTAAATACATGGAAGCCCCATAGTTTTCAAACCTTCGAGCATACTCTGAAAACCCACCTCTTCAGACAAGCTTACAATATTCCTCAACCACCATCTTACACTCCCTAGGTCACTCTATTACCATACTCTACACAGCTAACACAAGCAATGTTGGTTAGAAGGTTGTTGTCTTGTGTTAGCTGTGTAGAGGATGGTAATAGAGCCCTTTTAGAGTCTGTATGATCATACAGACCCCTCGTTTTTACCTTTGCTGTCTAGCTGGAAAATTATTTAATATGATGTAGCACTTACCCTTGAGTATCAAACTCCCATTGTCCCATAAATTGTAAGTTGTGAGCAGGGCCCTTTAACCTCTCTGAATGTATTACCAAGTATTATTCTATTGCTGTTTGTTTCCAATTGTAAAAGCGCTACGGAATTAGCTGGTGCTCTATAAAAAAATGTTGATGATGATGATAGTGTCAATGTGAATAAAGACATTTAATATTAGACTAAATTATAATTAGTATTTGCAACTACACCTTTATTGTATATATAATTACGCGTGAAAAACTCTAAATAGCACTCTGTTGTTATCCTTGAACTTTCCCCCTATTATCTTGCCTTGATTCCTCCTTCTATGCCCTACTTTTTCCCATATTCCCCCTACATAAAATAAAATTACGACAACACTGCAGGCCCTATTTTCCCCGGTTCGTGTTGAGGATTACACCAACCCATGCCTCTTTTCATGTAGTTATCTACTGTTATCTACTGTAAATATAGTATAGCTCTTTTGCGCAAGGACATCAAAACATTGGTATGATTGAATAACATGCCCCTATATATATTTGTGCTAGTATATTTGGATAGGAATCTTGAGGCGTGACAAAGCATAAGTGTTTTAATGTTTCTAAAGTTCACAGATTTTTCAAATAGAATTATGTACAATTGTGGTCTTTCATCTAGGGATGCTGATATTGAATACTAGATTTTAGTAAAACATTATAGAAAATACACTTAAATCTTGTTAATGATCAGGTATTGTTTCTGTTCGCAATGTATACATCTGTTAAGTAATGAACCCATTGGCCAATTTTAATTGGTCTCTAATAATCATACTGTTTAATTGTTTATAACTATCTATATAAAGTAACAAGATTTTATTAGCAGCTTATTAAAGAACAAGACTCCCCACCCCCCCCCATCCCCCCCCCCCCCCCAAAAAAAAGCCACAAGGAGTAAATGTTTTCCAGGACAAACCATGTTACAATGTAAGGGATGAAAATGAGTTTATTATTTTGCACATAAGTTAAAAATTGGCTGCTATTTCATCTAGCACATAAATACTTGAAAGCTTTATTTTTACACTAAAAGTTGATCTAGGACATGCCCTATCCCAACTATAAATTTGGCCCCACCTTTGAAATTTTACTCCCCCTCAAAAACAACATGGTTTTGCCCAGGCTTTAAGATTACTCCTTTTTTTATACTTTGTTCTCCTAAATGACTCAGGCCCATAGAGTGGATAAAAGTTTGGATGTCAGCGAGAGGGCTATTGGCAGTTGCAAAACTCATTCCGTTGCAAGGAGTGCAAGCCTTGTCTCATCTCTGGTACATCTGCATGCACAGAGGCCGGTGCATGCTTAGTGAAACCCTGTTTCAATTCCAGAACAGAGCTTCATTTTGCATATGCCAGTTAAGAGCCTCTGGAGGATGGATCAGAATCACTGCCCTCCAAATTTGGGGCCTGGGTATGGAAAGTTAAGCTCCTAACTATTGACGTAAAAAGGTCGGAGTCATAGGCAGACAAAGTAAATCAGAATAAGTTAGGCTGGTACACAGTAAGTCAGTAAAGATATAAAGATCAATGCACAGAAAACTAACAGTAACTTGTTGCTCAGGTAGTGGGGGATTTAATAGCCAGGTGAATGAAGTCACAGGCAAACACCTAGTTAGATACCTAGGTGGTATGTATAAAAGCAACTTTCCAGGCCCATGCGCCTAAGAAGACGTGTTTGTAAATGAAAACAAGCAGGGGGCACAGCAAATAGGCTCACTGCAGCTGAATTAGCATGACCAGACAGACCAGAGAGACAGATTTCTTATGCACACTCAGAGATGAAGTTTCCAGACTCAAACGGAATTGCACATTTAGAAAATCTCTACAGGCCTGGGGAGGTGAACATGTCCTATAAAATGCAATTGGGTGGACCAACAGTTTCTTATTAAAATTCTAGTCTATTGTCCTCTCCAAACCAGGCATGAGAAAGAAAGCTGTTGTCTCTTCTGAATTGTTTTGCAAACTCATGCATAATATGGAAACACCCATTCATCTCCCCTTGTACTTCGTTTCATTTAGGATTGCATATCCAGCATATTATTATTTTTGGATTTGAACCTTGCCCGATTTAAATTTTGTAAAGCCAATCAGCAAATGCAGCCATTGTTGATTATAAAGACACCATTTTGGAGCTATCTTTCATTCTGTATACTGTACAAATGATCCCCAGTAAACTTTTTTGTACAAAGTCCCAGGGACAACGGTCTGAGAAAGCTGAATTATGCTTATTATAGCCACCATTTAAAAAACAATTACTACTGGGAGAATATATATTTTGGAAATCTTGTTACTCCTCCCACAAAGCTTATCTGGTCATGTGAGCAAATATGTTTAAAGTCAGTACTGTCTCTGGATATCAGATCAACCAATACACACATGCACAATTATGTAAATGCCTTCCACTTACATCATTATAGAGACTGTAACAACCTTTTTCCCACTGATTATTCTCTGTATGCCATAAATATCATGGATTATCACACTAACATTTAAGGGATTAAGATAAGAAGGACCAGTGCCTTGTGAATAGACAGCTTTATTATGATTTATTGCAAAATAAAAAAGCAGCAAGAAAATAACATTGGTTCAAGTAGAGTTAGAGATTTTAACACCTATTTATAACTCTGTGACTAGTGCAGACATGCTTTTAGTGTTCATCACTCTAAATAATTTGGTGTAATGGTCCATAAAGAGTAGGCTAAAGATAAAACACACATTTGACTATAAAACTCATAAAAGGCATGCTTTAAAAATATAACATTATGATTATTCTACGAAGCACAACTGACTTCTACTAGTGTTTTGTGAACCTACTTTGAAGGTGTCTCTGTTTATAGAATGAAGGAAGACAAAGCTGAACTTACTAGAGAGAATATTATTACTATTATTACAACAACAACATGCATTGCACTTCTTGACTCATCATCTTAATGTGGAGCTGAACACAGAGGAGACTACTTATTAAGCCCAAAATGCCCATTCTCCGGTGCAGATAAAGCATATAGCTTTGGACCAGCTGGAAATCTCGTGTGCCCAGGAGTGTTGGCGCAGCAACAGGTTAAGAGCTTTAGAAAAGGAGCAGTGAAAATCAGGAGCGGAATTGGTGGACAAGAGGCTAAAGAAGGAGGTGGGAAGAGTAGCTGTAGAGCAGAGTTAAAAGTGGTGGAAACAGGACGATAGAGGTTCCTGCTCAGAGGAGTTTACAATCTAAGGGGTGATAACAAATTGATAACTAGAATCTGATTGGTTGATATAGGCAACATCTCCACTTTTTCAAACCCTCAGTTTAGTAAATATACCCCCAGGTCTAGAAGTAATACCTATGATTAATGGAACCCAGCTTTCATTGTTGCAATTCAGCAAAGAAGCAGCACATTTCCAGTGTTATGCACGTTTTGTCGCTATCCAATAACGATTGTCGAATCCTGATGTGTGGTTCCAAAGCACAAAGCAATTTAATAGTATAAAAGTAGCAGAATATCAATGCGAAACAAAACAAGTACAACCGTTACTTATCGCAGGCGCTCTGGATCCAGTGAACAGTCATTCAGGTCTGAAGGCTGTGATCAAAGAAGACTGGTCACTAAGCCCAGAGCCCCTGCTTATATGCAGTCAGAAATACAGTAAAACAATGCAGATGATGTGGCTTGCTTCTATTGGTCCAGGCTTCAGGAAGGTCCATTGTACTGCAGGTCATAGGCCAGTTCGATCCAAAATATCCAAAGGTGGGGGTCATCTCTCCAGGGATTGTGCTCCGATTTTCCCGCCAAGAGTCCAGTTTCAACTAGTCTATTTGCATTTTATAGTCTGTATCACTTTAAAGATTTATTCCCTAACATTGCTAACTAGAGTATGCAATGTGTGATTCCTTCGGCGAATGAACCGGACAACTGCTGATGAAAAGGAGATTAAAATGATACTAAACATGACATAGTTCCTGCAACCTGAAACTTTGATTTCACTAACATGCATATAACTTATAATACTAACCATAAATAGTGCTATATTTCGACATAAATAACTATGTGTTGAAACTACAATTAATGTGTACTAATTACAAATGTGTGTGTTCGTATGAATGTGAATTAAATTGTAAAACTTGTTATTGCCACGTGTTGTGGCTGGATACACCCTTATACGCCATAGCATGCTCTACGCATAACTTCAGACAAAGACAACCAAATCTGCTCGATATTAATTGAAATGACTTTATCCAATTTGCTGAATTCGACACCAGGTGCACTACTAGTAACGTAAAAACACACCTCACACAGAAACTTGCCACCAGCAATAAAAAAAAAACCAAGTAAAAAGTTACAAAAATAAATAAATGTAAAAATGAGCAGTGTGCCCTCCTCCCTAAGTTCTCCACAAGTACCAGCCAGACATCACAGTCTATAGGTGTCAGAAAAGCCCCAGGTTTTGGATTTTTGTAATACTCTCCCAAAACTCATAAAGGTTCTAGCTAATCAGCCTTAGGCTGTTGAACACTATAGCAGGGGAACCTCATGCTCATGCTCTCCGTGTTTTAATGGAAACTAGTCTCATGCTGTATAATGCTGGGGATAGTTGAGGTTTTGGGGTTTATTTCTGTAGTAATCGATAAGACCCATTTTGTGCCTTCATGAAGCACATTTTTAGGAGCAGTCCAAACAATGTAATAAAAAGTTTCATAACTTATGTGACTCATGTAATAAAATAGTCCCAACTGACAAATATTGAGAAATATACCACAGTCTCGGGGCAAAAAGACTAAGGGGGGTATTCAATTGTTCGGCTTGACGGCCGAAATACTCGCGCTCTAAAACTATTACCGTTAATACAGTAATTACTCGCTGAATTTCAGCTCACAGCTTAGCGAGAAAATTACCGTATGAACGGTTTTTAAGTGCAATTTTACTGTATTAACGGTAATAGTTTTAGAGCGCGAGTTTTTCGGTCGTCAAGCCGAACAATTGAATACCCCCCTAAGGGGTATATTTACTAAGCGGCAGTTCCGATGAATAGCCAATTCTCAGCGCTTTGCCATAATTTTTTAAAATGGAAATTACATTAAAGATAAAGTCCATTGAGTTTTGTCTTTAATAAAATTGGCATTTTAAAAAAATGGCGGAATATCACTGAGAATCGTCGGTTCATTGGAACCACCATCATCATCACCATTTATTTATATAGCGCCACTGATTCCGCAGCGCTGTACAGAGAACTCATTCACATCAGTTCCTGCCCCATTGGAGCTTACAGTCTAAAGTCCCTAACATACACACAGACAGACAGAGAGAGCGAGAGATTAGGGTCAATTTTGATAGCAGCCAATTAACCTACCAGTAAGTTTTTTGTGGAGTGTGGGAGGAAACCGGAGCACCCGGAAGAAACCCACGCAAGCACAGGGAGAACATACAAACTCCACACAGATAAAGCCATGGTCGGGAATTGAACTCATGTGCTGTGAGGCAGAAGTACTAACCACTTAGCCACTTAGTAAATATACCCCCTAGATTATGAGTGGAGGTTTGGATATAACTATGCATATAATCATGGCTATGATCCCTCCTTCTCCCTATTGACCCTCTATTAAAGTATTTAGGACGATGGGCATGGGGGCAAGTGAGAGAAAAGCTGGTGGGCAGCAGTGAGCATGTCAGTGTGTACCAGGTGTGTGATATCAATGTGACCAGTGTGTACCAAGGGGTTGGGTACAATCTGCCAATGTTGAACTTGTCGACAGTCAGACTGTTGACACCAAAATGTCGACAGTCACCAAAATGTCACCAAAATGTCGACAGTCAGAAGTGTCTACGTGGTTAAAATGGTGATATTATGATTGTCAACAGGTAGCAAAGTCGACATTCAAACAGCAATGTCACCACCGGACAGCCATCAATACAGCCGCCAGATTTGCAAGCAATACATCCTCTGGACCTGCTGGCACAATACAGTAAAAACAGTAAAAGAAAAAAATGTAATGTTAGTACATAAAAAAAACAGTGCCCCCCCCCTCCCAAGCAATGGCTTATGCTAGTGTGGATTTCCCCAATTTTACTATTACCAGCACTAGGCTTTGCCAACTGAGGCTGCTGGCACTATAGAAGGGAAACCCACATGTGATTCCCTTGCCATAATGACAACCAACCCCAGAATCGTCAGCACGGAGGTGGGGTCTGCAAAAAACAAAATACCCCCTACCCCCTGGCACTAAGGCTCTTCGAAAACCAGCTAGCCGGTGGGTGTGGGTGTAATAAAAAATATTTTATGTTAACTACATGTCCCAGCAAGCCCAAGGTGCTATTAACAGTTTGGGCATGCTGGTGCTTGCAGTACTGAAGCACCAGCATACCCATGGCACAAGTGCCAGCATGCCCTGGCACCCAAGGCCCACTGGAACCTGTAGAACACCAAGACAAAATGTAAATAAAATACACCTCTCGTTTGTAAAATAACTTTATTTGAAATAAATAACAAGCACCCCTGTATTCTCACCAACATCTATGTTCTTCATCATTAATCCATGCTTGTCTAAAAAATAAAATAAAATAAAATCCTGGGATCGGGTAGCTTGTAACCTAAAAAAAAAGCAATGTCCACAAAATTAAATTATATCCTGAGATCTGGTAGCTTGAAACCTAAAAAAAAGAAAGCCCATGAAATAAAACAAATAAAAAAACACATCATTGATCCTGCAGCTTTAAAAGAAAAAAATATAATAATCCAGAGAATCTGTGCTTGGCAAAATGAAAAAAATCTTGAGACCGCCAAAAAGTAGATCTTGACATGAAGAGCTCCCACCGCGCAATGACTTAATTACAGCTGCTAGGTTCATTTATAACTTGGGGCTTTCCCACAACCCCATCTTCCTCAGGAATCCAGCCCTGTGTTAACCAGCCTGGGGTTTGTTGTCATTATGGCAGGGGGGCCCACACTGCGGGTTCCCCAGCTATAGTGCCACCAGCCCCAGCTGGTAAAGCCTAGTGCTGGTACTAGTAAAATCGGGGGGACCACATGCTTTTTGTCCTAGGGCTAGCTGCATGGGGGGGTGCTATTTTTTATTTATGTGCTAACGGTTTTTTTTGGTTTGTTTACTGTGTTATTTACTGTATTGTTCCGGCAGGTCCGGAGGTGTCAATAGTCTTCGACAGGTTCAGCGCCGACAGATTGACTACGTCCCGTATCAAGTGTGTGATTGCAGTGTGACCTGTATATAGTGCTCAGTGGATACCAAGTGATGGTATCAGTGTGATCTGCACATAGTGATCAGTGTTTACCAGGTATGTGATATTGGTGTGATCTGACTATAGTGATCAGTGTGCGTAAGGTGTAGAGATGGGCGGGCTCGGTTTCCTCGAAACCGAACCCACCCGAACTTTGGGGTTCCGAGTACCGAGCCGACTCGGCTCGATACTCTCGCGCCTATTCGGATTCCAAAATGAGGCAAAACGTCATTGTGACGTCGTTGGATCTTGGGAGTTTTGGAATCAATAAATACCCGCCTCCAAGGCGATCTAGCGCCATTTGAGAGAGGGACAGAGAAGGGTTAGGTCACAGTATAGAGCAGGCAAAGTGATAGTGTAGAAATAGGAGGGTGGGTATTTTTCTGAATTTTCACTACAAAGTGTTTGGGGTCTCATATACCCCCTTCTAAAAGAGCTTAATTTCCGAGTGCTGAAATCCTAATATAGCACTATGTTTTTCTGAATTTGCACTACAAAGTGTTTGGGGTCTCACATAGCCCCTTGTAAAAAAAAAAGCTGTATTTTCTGAGTTTCCAGCGGAGATGAATTAATAGTCTCTGATGATGATGTACACACTGATGAGGGTGAGGATGATGCTGAAGATGATGACAACAACATCTTGACAGTGTAGGAAATTCATTTCACAGCACTGTTGGTCTAACATGCCTTTAGGGCATTGATAGCTGGTTTAGTGGGGGCCCAAACAAACCAAGCACTTCAGCCACAAAAGTGGCAGCCCTTGTCGCTGAAGTGCTTGGTTTATTAAAATGTGCATGTCCTTTGTAAGATCCAACATATGGGTGGGTGGGAGGGCCCAAGGACAATTCCATCTTGCACCATTAATCTTTCCTGGCACTGATGTGTGTTTCTGCCATTACTCTAACAAGCCCATTGTTAGCTTGTTTAGGGAGGGCCTAGCAGTGATTAAACTGTATTTTTCTGAATGTGCACTAATAAGTGTAGGGTCTAATATATACACCCTTATAGAAGAGTTGCTTTGGTCATTTTTATTAATCTACAAGTCTTTGCAGGCTTTTTTCTGAATTTGCACTAATAAGTGTATGGTCTAATATACACCCAAAGACGAGTGCTCAATTGCTAAGAGTCAATGATGAAGAGGAAGACAAGCAGGCTTGTCTGTAGAATTTGCAGGCAAATTCAACAGTGTTACATTGAATAAACAGACACATAGGGGGAGAAGGAGAAGAGGGAGACAGGAAATTAATCATCTTCCTCTTACTCAGGACTGTCAATGGTGTTGTCACCTCCCAGGTCCAGTTTCCAAATTCCTTTATAACTTTATTGCTTGGCTCACTTATTGTATGACCTGCCCATTCAACATTTCCATGCTGCTATTAAACTTCTTTCACTTACTTCCTCCTTTGGTATCTCCTAGTGGATCACAACTCCCACCCACTGTGATGAATGCTCACTTGACCTTGTCTTCTCCTGCTATTGCTCCATTTTTAGTTTCTCCAAACCACAACCGTTCTTTCAGCCTCACCATAACTTATGCCCTGCTCCCAAAATCTACATGCACATAGTGACTCCTAAATACTACTGACCAAATTCACTTCTCATTTTCACTTAAACACCTACTTGTGGCTATGACTACCCTATCCTGCCCTGTTCAGGGTACCACTTTCTACACAAAACTCTCACTTCAGCCACCATTTATCATCTCCGATGACCCCAACCACAGCACATCAAATAGAACTGCTACCTGCAAAAGTGCTTTAGAACTGTTGAGCGCCACTGGAAGAAATCTAATTCTTATCCCAATTTCATCCAAAATCAACACCATTCAAAAAGAAACAAAGTCTCTGCACTCATCTCATCATCTTACCCTACAACCATCCTGTCCCCTTCAGCCTATTCCCTCCCAACTTATATGCTTTGTCTCCCCCACTGCATACCGACCTCTAGCTCTTCAACCTGTCTCTCTCCACGGACACATTTCCATCCTCCTTTAAACATGCATTCATCACACCAATTCTAAAGAAACCATCTCTTGGCCCTGGCTCTCTCTACAAAAACCATCCTAGTTCTCTCCTCCCCTTTGCCTCCAAATGACTTGAGCAAATTGTTTTAAAAACACTCCATTCTCACCTCTCTAAAATCAAGCTTCAGCCCCAACATTCCACTGTTCTCACAAATGTGATCAGTGATCTACTTACAACAAAGTCGAAGGGTTACATCTCCATTCTCCTCCAGGACCTCTCTGCTGCTTTTGACACTGTTGATCACACTCTTCTCACACATCCTTCACTCCATTGGCCCTTGTGACACAATTCTTTCCTGGTTCACTCCCTACCTATCAAACCACTCCTAATATCTCTACCTCTGGTGCATTCTCCCCTCCACTACCATGAACTGCTGGGGTCCCACAAGACTCTGTTCTTGGTCTTCTAATTTTCTCACAGTACAACTCTCTTGGGAAACTAATTTGCTCTTTTGGTCTTCAGTACCACCTCTACACTGATAATACCTTCTGTAGTATCTTGTGTAACCAATTGTCTCTCTGCTATCCACATGGATGTCCCATTGCTACCTGAACTTGTCATCTACTCTCCTCCCAGAGTCACCACCACTCAAATCTCCATCACCTTCAATACCACTACAGCTTCCTCAGTCTCCCAAGTCCATTGTCTTGGTGTCACTGTTGATTGCGTCCTCTTTGGAGAAAATGCCCCTTTCTTACTCAAGACACTACTAAAATGCTTATCCATTCTCTCATCTCCTGCCTTGACTACTGCAAACTCATTGTCAGGATTCCCAATATAAAAACCACCGAGCAAGTGTAACAAATTGTTTTTTATTTAACATGGGTTACACAGGTAACTGATGCAATAAATGGTAAGGCATGAAAAGTCAGCATAGTATGGCCATTATAGCAAGGAAATGACACACATGATACAATAGTCTTCGGACCGATACACAGGAGATACTGGAGACAGGATGTAATGGTCTGCGAGGCTTTACCATTAGACAGTGGAGATGACACACAGGATGCAATAGTCTGCGGACCGATACATAGGAGATACTAACAGGATGCAAACTGTGGGTGCTGTCATAACAAAGTCAAGTCAGGGGTCACAGGAAGAGATGCCAAAACGGAGGGATAAGCAGAGGTCAAAACCAGGAAGTCAAACAAGGATAACGCACATGAGAACCAGAAAAGGTCAAGGCAACAGATGAACAGGCAAAGGCTGCTGGGACAGGTAGGTTTATACAGACCAGGGACAGGTGCTAAGCATCCTGGAGTAATGAGTTTAGCTCTGTCAGGTAAAAGAGCAGTAGTACTGCAAGTTGGATACATAGCAAGGCAAAAGTCCAACATAGCACCTGGCAGGCAGGAGCTACAGGAGGCAGATTGTGACACTTGTGCTATATGACATTCCATTCACCTATCTATCCCCATTTCAATCCATCTTAAATACAGCAGCAATGCCGTAGCAAAACTGACCTTCTTCGTTTAAGCATCTTCCGCGCCACTTTGCAAATCCCTACACTGGCTCCCCATGTCCACCAGAATCCAATTTAAGTGGCTCACTCTTACCTACAAACCACTCAACATGACACTTTCATGCATCTCAAATATCATTTGAAAATACTATCTATCTCGGTCTCTAAGATCTACCTCTCACTACCATCTACAAGACTTCTCAAGTGCTGCTATCAACTTATAAAACTTTACCACACCCAATCAGACTTTTCCACAGCCTTTAAATCCTTTAACGCTCTCTGAAAACCATCTCTTTATTAGAACTGATCCTACTCCCACCGATACTACCCATATTAATGCATCCTTACAACTGTCCCAATGTACAGTCTGATTGACATTCGCTCCTCTTGTTGAATGTAGGCCTCCTCTACCCTTTATTATTATGTCTTAATTTATTTTGTCTACCTTGTATGTCCCTGTTTTATGTGTGTCCTGTTTTCCTTACTGTATGGCACTGCAGAGCACTGTGGCGCCTTATGAATCAATGATAATAACAATAATAATATATTTTTTCAATAGTTAAAACAAATATGTAAGGTTATATTAAAAAAATTACAATTTTAAAACAGTACAGCAATTAACTTATTCACATCTAGGATGGGCACGTTGATTATTCCTACCACTTCTAAGTCATAACATTCAGAAATAAAGATATTAAATATCATTCATAATACCAAACATTTCTCACACATTTGAATAAATAGATCAATAGATATAGGAAGAGTAACTGAAGCACTCAATGAGTGCAATACATTTGAAAGAATCAATTGATGGGACTGGCCTGACGGCCTGTTTTCCAAGAGCTCCTGAGTTATCTGGAAATAATCCATCATAATCTGTGATAATTTGCTTCCTGCAGGAGTACCAAACCCAGATCCTTTCCCTACACCACCTGGGTATCATGTATACTAAGATAGGACCTAAAACTGTGGATCCCCCGTTTAGCCATCTGTGGTAATAGGCACCATTTTGGAGTACATGGGACACACAGATTAGCATTTGAGAAGGTGCTTGACTTGCTATTTTACACCAAAATAGGTCCCAAGTACTGCATCAAGTACCGGAAGTCATTTTTTGGGGACATATCCTGTGAATGCCAGACACCTATCATGTCACCCAGGGACTCGACAACAAGATCTTCTGTTTCGCCGGAGACTCGTTGCTCACTCCCAACATGAAAGGGGATTTAGCCGCTACCACCCCCTCGCTGGACTTGGATCCTGGAGCTCAGATAACTGCTGCTTTGCACTGACAAGGGGACCACTCACTGAGGAAGGTTCCCAGAACTGAACTGAATTAGACGGCAAACCATTTAGGCCTGAACCAAGTGGAATCCATCTGTTCAACTGAGATCACCCCTGCTACCCTGGAGGGAACTCCTTTGACCAAAGAATCCCTTGATCACCTGACTGCCTATGACTGCTGTGCATCCTCATGGAAGGGCAACAATAATCAAATAGTGTGGGTGACTCCCTGATCTCTCTCTTCCCCTAAAATGATAGATCAGCATAATTAGGAATTAACGGCACCCTGCACCATCCCGTGAAAATCAGCTAGGCGGTTTGTGTACCCAAGTGGACCTCTATTGTATATGTTGTTGTACATGTCTGGCGCCATTTGTGAGACTGATAGTATTTCCTGCCACTAGTTTTGCAGCGAGCCACCATACTGCAGCCTTTGCCTTATTGGAATGTCTAGCCAGTAACTACTGTCTTACAGAAAGCTTCCCTTACCTGCAATTCTACAGCTCTCCTAATTTACACTTTCTAAGGAGACAGATTGTAACTTGGCATGATAACAATTTTGTTTAGATTGCATACAGCCAGATTTGCTGACTCAGGTTGACTTTACTGTTCAGAAATTTCCAACCAAGTACAATTGAGTATAATTTTAGGACTCTTAGCTTAGAAGTTTAATGCTCTGTTCAATACTATTATCCCTGGATGTTTTGTGCTTTCAAAAAAGACTTCTATACCTCATAGCTAGATAACCATAAAAAAGGATCACACAAGAGTTACTTTGCTGCCACCTGGTGGTTAGATGTAACTGTGCTACATTTATTGAGTGATTTGCTCCACTAGTATGGAATCTTACACTTATTACTTATTGATCAGAACCTATGCTAAGAGTCACTATGCGCCCCTTTGACATTTCCTCTAATGCTATGGCGTAATCATTGCCAATATATCTGCTCAATCATATTTAGGAAGACTTGGCTGGTGGCAGCTGAATGTGACAAATTACAGTTTTGATACCTACACTTAATTAACCTACCACAAGAGTGCAAACTGACTTTATCTCAGAGGGGAAAGACAAGAGAGAAGAAACCAAACATGTCTCAAAAGGAGAATCTATTATTTAAGATCAAAACACTGGAGTCCATTCATAAGGTGTCCGTCTCTAACGAAACTTTTGAAGAATTCACACAAATCGGGTCTGTTTTGAACAAACTGCTCAATGATAAAATAAAACTGGTGTTTCACAAGTCTCTCAATAGATACTACTAATAGGGAAACATTATGGCACAAACTCTTAGGGTCCAGCAAGCCATCAATTTTATTAATTTTATTAAAGATAACTCTAGGACTAAGCGCCATACAATGCAAGAGATAGCTAAGAGTTTCACGTTTTTTACAAATTATACCAAAAGTCTAAGAGGCTGATGCGATTTTCAAACAGTAAGCAATGGACTCTTGCATAAAGGAGATTCATTTCCCCAAAGTTACTCCGGAAATGTGGGAGTTTCTACATAAACCATTCTCGTTGGGTGTACTAGAGGATTGATGGCCTCCTTTGGCAAAATCCAGGTCCTGATGGGTTTATAATTTCGTATTACAAACAGTTTGGCAAAGGGCTAAAGCTAATCCTGTTACATCAGCTTAATTGGTTTTCTAAAGAAACACCATTTTCTTTATAGTCACTAGAAGCATACATTACTGTGCTCCCCAAGGATGACAAGAATCTACTTACAGGCCGATCTCTCTGCTTAATATTGATCTCAATCTTTATACTAAAATGGTCGCCAAATGCCTTAAGCTTTTCTTGCCATGGTCCACAATGATCAGGCTGAAGAGAGGCGTGTGACAATACCACAAAATTAAATGATCTTATTCAACTTATATCTAGGGGAGAAGGACCAGCAATGCTCCTGATGACGAATGCCGAAAATGCATTTGACAGTGTCAACTGGCTTTTCATATCTGGGATTCTGAAACACAAGGGCACCAGTGATGTTTGCATGTGGAGGATCTTTGTCCTAAACAAAAAGCTCACAGCCATAATTAAAGTTTCCCTTTGTCCCTCTCAAACAGAACAAGGCAAAGTTATCCCCTATACATAATTGTATTTCTCTTGTGTATGGAGGCTATTAGGACCAACCCTGATATCATCAGCTTCATTTCTGGAGTCTTGGGTTGAGGAACAAGGACTATATGCTTGTACTGTTTGCTGACAACCTTTTAGTGATTATCACAAATTCAGTGGTATCGCCCCCAACCCTGATGTCCGGGTTTTGGAGGTTTGCCAAACTCTGTAACTTCAAAATCAATTATTCCAAATCAGTGGCTGTAAACATTAAGATGCCACCTGCTATGATAGAAAACCTACAACACTTGTTTCCATTGGTCTGGAACCCAAACCATATTAAACATTTAGGGATTGTCCTATAGATTGTAAGCTTGCGAGCAGGGTTCTCTTACCTCTCTGTCTGTATGTATTACCCAGTATTGTCTTATTAATGTTTGTTCCCAATTGTAAAGCGCTACGGAATTTGCTGGCGCTATATAAATAAATGTTGATGATGATGATAATGATGATGATAATGATGATAGGGATTAACCTAACCAAGATCTCTCACAACTGTTTTGCACCAACTTTCTTTTCTTTGCAAACATTACTGATTGATGATAAAAAAAAACGTGCCGGTGATTTCCAGACAGTTGTCATTGGGTTTGTATGGTGCGGAAGGTGGCCCAGGTTCTTGAAAGATATTCTATATAGGAGGAAATCCCATGGAGGATTACAATTACCCCTCCTTTGGAGTTACTTCAAAGTGATTATGCTATTTAGGATATTCGACTGGTGTATGCTAACAGAAATGCTCTATCTGACTCAGGCTGTTTTACTTATCTCCAAATCAGACATTTCCTGTCATAGGGAACTCAACATTCTCTCTACATAGAGACTAAACGCTCTTTGAGTCACTGTTGGCATCGCTCAGAGTGTTACATAAGCATAACTTAAAAAGTCACCTAGTTGACAACAGACAACCCTCAGACACTTTCCAACTTGTAAACATGTACAAAACCTTTTATGTTATGCTAAAAATGCAATTGCTATGAAGGGGCTGGGACTGCCTGGAATCATTGGGGCTGGTCCTGGTCTAAAGGGGGCAGCTCCGACAGTCCGTATTTGTGAGATAAACATTACCACGTCTCACAAAATGGGACTACGGACCATCCATGACCACACTGACAGGCAGCTAACATCAATCAGGCTGCCTGCCAATGATAAAAGAATATTGCTGCTGGAGTCTGGAGAGGAAGAGAGAAGAACAGGGCAGGGCAGGTGTAAATGCTGACTGATAGCGATGACTGAGAGTAGGGCCTGACTTAGTAAGGAGAGCAAAGCAAAAAAACAGGAGCAAGGGCAACAAGTGGTGCAAATTATTTTATTATTTTGCACATAATTAAAATACTGGCTGTTTTTTCATGTAGCACACAAAAAAATTGATAGTTCTATTATTACACTGAAATTTAGGGGCATATTCAATTGCAATTCCGGTCCGCCGGATTGCGCCGGAACGGGCCACGAACTTAATTCACGTTACCGCAATAACGTGTATTTTCGTTCGCAGCCCACAGGGTTGCGTACGAAAATCCGCGTTATTGCGGTACCGTAATACCGGCAATAAAGCGTACTTTCCACGGTAACGCACGTTACCGTGGACCGGAACCCTGAATTTAATATGCCCCTTAAAGTTGATCTAGGGCATGCCCTACCCCTAATATAAATCTGTCCCCACATTGCAAATTTACCTCCTCCTTCAATGCAACATGGTTCTGCCAAGGTGCAAATTTACTTCTTTTTTCTTTCGCTTTGCTCTCTTTAATGAGTCAGGCCCATAGACTTTTATTTAAAAAGTACATGTATGCATGCCACTAGCTAGCACAAAACATGTGTATGCAAGTAAGATTTACTATAAAAATAATGATTGTATGTTCAGTACACATTGTAAGCATCTTTATATATGTATCTGATTTAAAAATAGAAAAAGTCTGTTCTATCTGTCTACTTACGGCAAGTACCGTTTAGGCAGAGCTACCTACACCCAGATTCAAATCGAAACATATCTTGATATACGCCTGGATTTCAATACGGTCAGAACTATGCACAAGTTCTGTGCTCTTTTTTAAAACATAACTTGTGTGCAAGTTGCATTCAGACGTCAGATTATTTTTTACTTTGACACATAAATGTTTCTATTCCTATGAAGATCCAGGCAGTAGACAGCAGGGGGCAACATAGACACATATTTATATTACTTCTATATTAATTTTTATAATGTTTTTATCATTATCACTGCCTATGTATGTATCCAGTCATAATTATGGTATATATGTTGTTAATTAATGCAAACTGTGAAAGTACGATGTACAATAAGTGATTCAGAGCAGACTTGGAAACTTGAATATTTTTTACAGTGTGATTTCATACGACATTACAAACATGCTGTGTCCTGCAGTATCAAAACAATGTTGTTTGCTGTAATTTATCACATTGACTATGCAAAAGAAAATACCAAGTTCTCCATGATACCATGAAAAATGGATAAGTTATGTACATGGTATGGTATTAAAGGATATACTTATTGCTGCATAAAAGTGAATACATGGCATACAAGGTATGAATGTAAATGTAAATATTTTATTTCAATTAAGAACTGTGTGCACCACACCCAACTGTTGTTCACAATCCAACACATAGGGGCAGATTCAATTGACAGCGTTACTGCCGAAAGAAAAATGTCCTGCGCACTATTACTGTTAATATGGTAGTTTTAACCTGGATTTCGAGGAAAATCAGCATTAAAATTACTGTACTAACAGTAATACTGCAAACTATTATCGTAGTAACGGTAATAGTGTGTGGGCCGCATTACGTTTAACAGTAATGCAGTCAATTGAATCTGTACATCCCCATCCCCAACACGGTAATTCATCAAATAGTTATATACCCGTATATGCCACTATATTTCTTCTTAAGCTATCACACAGCCTACAATTCAACGTGCACCCTCATATGCTATCTTGCAGACATATACATCTGTTACTAACACTTTCCAAACACTATTAGACAGGTGCTGTACAATGCAGGAACTATACTTTTCTACTTCCTACTGTGGTCTGATTGACTGGACTTTATTGATGGAAACTTACCGTGTGGTGAGCTTCAGTCACAATGGGATATGGTGGCAAACTGTTTGTACCATGGTGGGACCACATGAGTTGGCAAGTCTGTTTAGGGTGCTTATTCACAGTGGATTAGCACAAAGAGTAGCTGGACCACGGAATACCAATATATGTCAAATAAGGAATACTGTGGTATTCAACATAAATGTGTATAATCCTCATCAGTTTTCATTGCTTCTCTTAATTTAAATGTATATAAGCCAATAACAGAACACATTTTTAAAAAATAACTTGGAAAAGATGGTAAGTGCACACACACCAAGTGGAAATTTTGCCCCATATGTTCATGGCATGTGACTAGTTAAGTTGGAGCAGGAGTGCAGTAGAGCTTTCTCAGGGATACACCCCCACCTTGTGTTTGGATTCTGTATGTGTCATAAATATCAAATAGCGCAAGAATGCTAAGCTGGGATACAAGAACAAACTTTACAAGCTCTCTGATTAAACTCCAAAGCAAAAGTTGTCAAGAATCAGTTAGCCAAATTAAACTGGCTTGAAGATCACTACTAAAGTTATGTTTAAATGAAACAATTCTGTTATGTACATTTAGTGCAAATGTTGTATAAACTGTATTATTAAGAAAATCTTTAAGATGGAGCCCATTTCCTGGCACAGAAAATTGTTATTGTTTGCCTTCTTACCTGTCATATAGCCATGAAATGGTTTAGATTGTACGCTCATCTGAATTAAGCATTCATTAGGTTTTTTTTGTTGCATATTATTATCAAGAATAATTTTAGGAATTTAGGCATGCCAGACAAATTCTGAGTACCCTCACATGGAAACCATTGACAGAGCTATTAAAGTACATTCACAGCCTG
The DNA here is from genome assembly GCF_038048845.1 of Mixophyes fleayi. Taxonomy (NCBI): domain Eukaryota; kingdom Metazoa; phylum Chordata; class Amphibia; order Anura; family Limnodynastidae; genus Mixophyes; species Mixophyes fleayi. Next base: position 314,949,460 of record NC_134403.1, on the reverse strand, counting down.
CCCTCCCTGTTACCAGCAATATCATTATCACTGCATCTCTTCTCAACCATTACCTCCAGGAATGGGCTTAATTTGCAAAGCCAAAAAGGCTAAGGCACAGTGCTAAGTCCTTTTTGGTAATGCCATGCAGCTTGATTGGTGCAGGGGAGCCTAGATTTCTGTCCAAGTACATTGATTTGTTGTCAAAATGCCAGTGCTTGCAGAGGAGCTGAATTTTGCACTGGCCAATAGCAGGAGTAGGGCAGAGTCTGCTTCTTGCTCAGTAGGTACAAAAATTATATTTAATTTTGCAGTGAGAAAATGAAAGGAGATAAAGGGATGAATGGAGATGGCATATTTTTAGAGGAATCCTTCCTATGCAGAAAGTCAAACAGACATTTTTATTCCACAAAAGCTCAGTGCATGTGTCCAGGTCTCGTCCTATATTTTTAATGGGATGCAGTTTGCACTTTGCAGTTGCACACTGTTGAAGAAGCACATTTTTGGGTGCCCTGTGCCCATTGTGTCCAAAAGCGTCCAACACACAAAAGTGACCATGGTAAAAAGGCAGTACTGATTACCCATCTCTCTCATGTATAATTTGAGCAATAAATGAGACTATACCAAGCAATATTTTAGGAGAAAAATGGAAATGTGTTACTCCATGAAAGGGGTAGTTGTAAGCATGTAGGAGGATAGACCATAATCTGACATTTACACAGAGCACCTTTTACATTTCCCTGTAAACCACTTCTAAATAGAGGAGCTTAAATGCTCTGGGTAGACCAATTAGCCACTCTGGTACAAAACTAATGCATTGTGATATGCGCATTTCTTACAACCTGTAAATAAGGTTGACAGATGAATTTAGAGTTCACTATTATTATATGCTATATACAGTGCTATATACAGTAAACTGTGCTGTATTACCTTATGTATCTAAATGTCAATAGTATATACATGTTATATGTAAGAAAATACTTGGGAGATATGCTTATAGGTCTACAAAATCCTCTTTATGAGCAACTGAGATTTATATATCAATGGGAGGTTGTCAAATGAAAAGTCTGATTTCACAGAAGTGTTAGTTCTGCAGCCACAGCAGTGTTCACAGACCCGTTGTTCACAACTCCCAAAATTGAAAGACCAAAAATGAGCGCAAAATAAGTCTTCAGCCTTGACCTGTCCAAGCCATGCCTAAAATATGTCCTGCCACATCCCTATGTTATTGAAGCTGTCCACATTGTGACAGGCCACATCCAGCCAGGGACTATTGGAAGGTATGCTGTTGTTAAGTAAAAACTACAGAGCATTGTTGATTTGGCGGTGATAAATAGCTTCCTCATTGATTGTGACTATGTATATAACACCCACTCTCCTCTATGTACTTTCAGCATTGGGTGTGATCTAGCAAACATATTCTCAGCAGTCTCTGGCATCCTGAGAAGGTTCCCTAGTATTGGATGTTAGAAAAACTACATCTACCAGCAACCCAAGTTGCTAGGGAGGCTGGGAGAGACATGTATAAATACTCATGCAGAGCAGCTGTCTTGCTCTCTTCAGCCAGGGACAGCATTGGAGCAAGACACAGAGGAGGAGGGAAGAACACCAGGCCAGCCACAGCCTGTATGATCTTGAATGGTCAGGGTCCCTGGAGTCCAACCAGAAGATCCAAACATAGCCAATAGATGGAGAAAAAGAATAATAAGGATAGCCTGGTCAAAACCATAAGATCAGAACTGAACCAGAATAATGTGGCAAGGTTAGGTCAGGGACAAGCAATAAGTCAGCAGCAGGAATCCAAAAAAGAGAAGTAGCCAGAGGAGTTTCAAACAACTGGAAGGAAACTGGGAACAGGAATCCAGGCTGTGAGCTAATACACTGGCACTGGAGTAGTGCTATAGACCTCCTTTTATTCCCTAAGTGATGACCGCTGACATGGAAATCAAAAGATGTATCCCACTGCATCCCATTGCATCCCAAGTGACGGGTGCTCACCAGACGAGGAGAAAAGGAGTTTGTCCCTACAACAGGGTAGAATGCAGGGACGGCGCCAGACAATAAATCGTTGGGGGTTAATGTTACAAATTAAGACTTTGCTATTTAGTTCTCAAATGTTAATATAGAATATATAATGCCATGAGGGATCATGCTGCCTCACAACTGATTTTGTCCCCAGAAGACACTATTCCATCTTCTATTCAAAATATGCACCTGGCAAACACAGATTGCTATCAAGCCAACATTAATCCAAACAGACTTAAATTTGTGTTTACACAAACATGAAATCATACAGAATGTTGATGATTACGTCTCCGTAATACAATGTACACTTTCAAGAGATTTACAATAATCCACTCATTCAGTTTCCAGACTGTGATGTAACAGAAAAACAGATCCTGGTTATGAATAACCAAGTACTCAAGTTCAATTAATTGAATACGTACCCTAGCTGGGAGTCCATTAAATAAAAAATGGCAGTTTTACAAAATGAGTACTAATCTCGCAATGTGAGGCAGCTTAAAAACACCTTATGCTAAACTGTGATTTATATGAAAAATGAATATACTGCATGCTCTAAATGAATGTGATTAATCAATATTATTTTGTAAGCGCTATACAACGTTAAAGGTTTAATTGTTCATGTGTACAGTATATACTAGAATAACTTGTGTAGAAGTCTCAGATTCCTAATAGACCTGGGTTATCACAAGATCATTATTGGTTGGAACAGCAATCATATGGTGTATTTCATGTCACATCATTAACTACCCCAATCCGTCATTAACTTTTTATATAACCACTTTGTGTTTACCGCTAATGCATTTACAACACACCTCTATTTTATCACTTTCTTCAAATATTAAGCAGCTCTTATTAAACTATCATTCTGCCATACATAAAAATATAAAGGAGTATACTGAGATATTTAATTGTATTCCAGGATTTAAAATGTTAAATAGGGCTAAAAAAAAATATTTAATAAAAATCACAACACATTAATTAGTATGATCGCAAGTATTAGACACAAATTTAATTTGCACTAACACTAGTGATAATACTATATATTCTCCATCCCTGATAGCTTTTGCTGTACTACTTATTTAACACTCCATGGGTCCCCAAAGACCCCCACCAAGCACTGAGGTACTCTATTAAATACTGGAATTAAATTGAATAAATTAATTGTACTTTTATATTGATTGTCATTAGGTGACTGTACTCTTCTAACTACTAAAAAACTTAAATCTGTGCTAAGTATTTGAAGAACATTGGAATGGTCTCGTCAGTGAGGACTATGCTTTGATTTGCTACTCTGCTTCTATATTGATGTATCCTGAAATGTTTATCCTATTCTGCTGCTATCTTGCCTGAGTGCCTAAGTAATGTCACTGGTTTCTAATGATTTCATGGACTGCATGAATATTGGTTCAGCTCACAAATTAATGCACATTAAGGCAACAGGTATTTCACTGCATGGAGGAGTTCAATGTGTATAAGGAATTTAATGAAGATGTGTGCACTGTTAATATCTAATTAAACATGTTTATGAATACAAACGATTTTCAACATAAAAGATCATTTGTTCTGTCCATACATACATATGGAATTTGGATAGACTCATTTCAAGTCTTTAGAGAAAATCAATGAGATTGCTGTATAAGTAGAGATATCAATAACAAGCACAGAAAAATACAACGACCACTTAATTAATTAGATCCCACTTACATTCCAGACATGGATCAAATGACGAAGTAGTGACAGAAATGGAGCACTTATATTGTATGATAGTGTTTGTGTGCTTTTGAAAACGGCACATTTTTACACAGCAATAGTATGTAATATTTTTGTTTCTGGAACCATTTATAATTTTGAAGAAGAATTTCTGCTGAAAATATGCAAGGAACTTATCTGTTCCCAATCCACTGCATCTGGCTTAGCTGCCAATTTACTTTGGACGACCTCTTCAGAATGGAGCACTTAAGTTCAGGGGCGTTGGAAGATGCAGCTGACATTGCCCTTGCCTTGGACCTTCTGCTACAATGACAAATACCAGAGTCTACAGATGCTTATATCTGACCTCTTAACGAAAGTGCCTACCAGCACCTATAGTATATACCCTGTACTTTCTAGAGGCTGTTCAGTCTGCTGATCGTTTAGTTTGTGATACAGTTCTTTATAAACTCATTATTCTTATTAAGTAGTTTACTTGATGAAAATACTACACTTGTGAACCTGACCCTTTGGTTCAACCATGACCAAAGCACAGTTAGCAGCATGCGGCCCAAAAATTTCGTTTTCACTTACTGAAAATAAGACTTTGTAGGGTAAATTAGTAATATTTTAAAACTACACCCATAATTCTGGCAATTTTCCTGGCTACTCAAACTGCAGTGACCATTTGGCATCATCTTCACACTCTGTCAATGAACTGCTGACAGTTTGTGTAATATCTACCTCTGTCTAGTGGGACAGGTGTCAAATGTGAATATATACTAGGGTTCTGGGCTGAGAGATTAGTAAACCAAACTGCTAATACATAACTGGGACGTCAACCCTGAAAAGAGATACTATGTGCAACTGTGATGTCAGTGGATCTTACCGAATAGATAAACAAAATTCTCATAAATACAGGTTCAGCCCACAAAATGGATGAAAGAGTGAACTTGTGTGTAGGAGGCAGATGCACTTTAAAGTGGATCCATCTCCTACATACCGTGGAGGCAACCTGCAACCTATCAATCCACTGGGAACCAGTGACATCGCTGAAGGATGAAAAAATGGTTTCCGTCACTGTTTGCAGTTGATGGATTACTGAACAAGACTTCATTTTAGTTACACTCGGCACCTCCTATTGTGTGTTTTCGAATATCACTGCACTACACACATTTAAACAAAAGCTGTTTTATTTGTGTTGTAGTAAACTAAGAGGAAAGGAATGTAACCAGTGGAGTCCCTCAGGATCATTTCTGGGTCTGGTTTTGTTTAATGTCTTCACTAATGATATTAGTTGTGGTCTGTGATGAAAAATATGCCAGATGACACAAAGCTTCCATACGTGAAACTCCAGATAGGTAAATCAAAAACATAGTGATTTAGAGAATATAGAAGAAATGACTGAAGTGTGGAATATTAAATTTAGTGTAATAAAACAAATCCATGTTACGCACAAAAATCAATAGTATAGTAAAGTAGTGGGAAAAGCCAATAGAATTCTGTGTTACATAAGAAGCACTATTAGCAGCAAGAAGATATTGACACTTTATAAATCACTGGTGACACCACAACACTTTTATAGTGCAAAATGCTGGAGGCACTACTCTCCAAAAATACATCAGTTCATTAGACTCTCACCCATTCTAAAAAAAATCTTGATCCCACTTCACTCTCTAACTACTACCCCATTTTCCTCCAAAATGCTTGTCTGCAACCAACTCACCACTTACCTTTCTGAACACTACCTCCTTGATCCTCTCCAATCAGGATTACACCCACTCCATGCCACTGAAACTGTCCTGGCCAAAGTCAGCAACGAGCTCCTCTCAGACAAAGCCAGGGGCCATTTCTCCCTTCTTATCCTCCAGGACCTCCCAGCGGCCTTCGACACCGTGGACCACTACTTCCTGCTCCACACCCCCCACTACATTTGTCTCTGTGGAACCTTCCTTTCTTGGTTCATCTCCTACCTTGCCAACCGCTTCTTCTCTGTTTCCACCTCTGGTTCCTCCTCCCCTCTTCCTGTTGGGGTCCCACAGGGCTCTTTTTTTGGCCCAATACTCTTTTACTCTTTTCGCTATACAAGTCCTCCCTGGATGAACTCAGTACCTTTGGCCTCCAGTACCACCTCTATGCTGAATACACTCAACTCTACCTCTCTTCTCCTGATCTCTCTCCTTCCCTCCTCTCTCGGGTGTCTGTCTGCCTCTCTGCCATCTTCTCCTGAAAGTCTTCTAGATTTTATAAAGTGAACATTGCCAAAACAGAACTCAGTGTCTTCCCTCCATCTGGAACCGCCTCCCCCTCTATATCAGTTTTGACAATACAACTATTTCAACTGTTCCCCAACTCCGCTGCCTGGGTGTCATTCTCATGTCCTCTCTCTCCTTTGCACCCCACATTGAATTTCTTGCCAAATGCTGCCGCTTCCAGTTATGCAACATTACTTGCATTCAGCCCTTCCTGTCCCAGGATGCCACCAAATCTGTCATCCACTCTCTGATCATCTCTTGTTTGGACTACTGTAACCTTCTCTTTACTGGCCTCCCCCACCTTCATCTCACTCCTCTTTGATCTATACTCAATGCCTCATCTCTATTCACACTCCATTCCACACAATATGATTGGCCAACGATCGTCGCCTCTCCTCCCCTGATAACCTTATCTCACTTATATATTCAAGACTTCTCCCACACTTCATTGGAACAATATCTCTCATTCCATCAAAACATGCCCAAATCTGTGCAGCTTCCAACTGCCATTAAAAACCCAATACAAAACAAAAAGTGGAATCTCTGCGCTTCCCCAATAGATGTGTGTAATGCAGCCACAAAGGGAATAATGATATGGAGGCGGGTCCTCTTCTCCAAATAGAAACAACAAACATTGCTCATTGAGCTCACTCACATTGTGGATTTGTTCGTTTTTAACCTCTGAAGATATGCTTGGACTTTTACATATATAAAAGCATTTTTAATAGATAGCAGTGTTCGCCTTTATTGTGGACCTATTTGTTTTTTATTTCTGAAGATCTTTTTTGGACTATATACTAAGTTATGTATTTTCTTTGAATATTCTCTTTTTTTGCAGGTTGTTTTTGAACCATCAATTTTAAAGACTTATGGTAATTTTTTTATGTTATATTTTCCGTCTTTTGTATTTAATTATATATTTACAGGTCCGGATCTGGATGCTATAGCCTTTTGAGCAAGTTTTAATAAATGTCTATATCTTGACTACTATTTAATTTAATATATTTTCATATTGTATACATTTTTCTTTTGCTCCTGGGGATTGTATGTTTGTTGGCATTAAAAACCCACCTATACTTAAAAGTCTATAAGTCATCCGCTTTACTACTCAACTTGTCAGTTACCTTTCCCTCTCATCCCTTCTTCTCCCCTCCTCTCTCACTCCGTGTGACACTGTCCCCATTTCACCCCTTGTGTCTTCGGTATGTCCTCCCTTCCCTTTACATTCTAAGCTCACTTGTGCAGGGCCCTCTAGCCTACTGTTTCCACCACCCTTAACTTTGCTCACCAGTTACTCTGCCAACCTCCTTCTTAGGCTTTATGCCTACTGACTCCACTCTTGCTTTTCTCTGCACTTTTCAGTGGCTCTTAACCTGCACCCACACTCTTGGAAACAGGTTTCCAGCTTGTGCTGAATATCCCTTACCCTTTCTTTTTAGCTGTGCTTTGAGCTACCTGAGTTATAGTCAGGGGCAGGCTGTGCTGGGGGGCATCTGACCCCCGTGCTGGGCCCATAACAGGCTACCTTGGGCTGGGTCACTGGGCCACCTACATTTTTTTCCTTCAAAAATAGGCTGCTGAGTCAAGTCTTTCCTCCCGGGCTAAAATTTCCCAGCCATATCCTGGTTATAGCGTTACTTGTCTATTGTACCATACTGTTCTACCTTGAACTCTTTGTACAGTTCAAGGTAGAACAGTACCCTGTACGGCGCTGCGGACATTTTGTGATGCCCTATAAATAAAAAATAATAATAATGATAAATAGAATTGATTCTATGGGGCCAATTCAATTCGGCCGCGTTATTCTGGTAATAACGTGGCCTGCGCTCTATTACCGTTAGTACGGTAATTTTAACGCTGATTTTTGCTCACAACTCTCTGGGCCATCAGCAAAAATCTGGGTTAAAATTACTGTATTAATGGTAATAGTACTAAAACCGTGTTAATCCTAGCCTAACATGACTGAATTGAATCGGCCCATATGGGATACTAACACAGTAGATGAGTGACAAAACAAAGCTGATCAAGAAAGAGCTAATGAGCTTAATATGTACAGTTTAGTTGAGTGAAAGGATAGAGGTGACATTCAAATATGTTAACTGTACTAATTGGATCCCTGAAGGTGGCATAATGAGGAATTCAAGAGCAAGAGGATATAGTCAGAAACTGGAGGTAGGGAGGGAGACAGAAATGTAACATTAGGGGTTTTTTACTTTACACCAAGGGCTAGATTTACTAAGCTGCGGGTTTGAAAAAGTGGGGATGTTGCCTATAGCAACCAATCGGATTCTAGCTTTCATTTATTTAGTACCTTCTACAAAATGAAAGCTAGAATCTGATTGGTTGCTATAGGCAACATCCCCACTTTTTCAAACCCGCAGCTTAGTAAATCTAGCCCCAAGTGTGACAGATCAATGTATTAACCAGCAGAGGTGTTCAGAAGTCATATTATCAGATAGTTAAAACAAATCATGAGAATCCACCTCTTCCACCCATAAAAGATAAATAAAAATCATAAGAAAAAATAATAATAACACA